>NC_044504.1:36299896-36482396 GCF_902362185.1 Chanos chanos
AAAAAAAAAAAATCTCTTTTCTCTCATTTGACTTATTAATAAGGACGTATGTGAACTGTAAACTCAGATACACTGTAGATAGATAGAGTTTCTCCCTCCAGCACACTACATTCTGCCTAAAATAGGCCACACAGCTGAATTAATATACCATACTACACTATAAAATGTACCACATTTTCATCTCTCATCTCATCTCTCTCTTTCTCTCTCTCTCTCTCTCTCTTGTTTTTACCCTTAGGTGATGCTGAACTGACTTGTTGTTTGTATATGTTTATTATGTAGTGTCAACGCCTATCTGTGAAAAGGTTGTTTTGTCACTTATAAAACTGTTACTGTCCAAACTGATGTCAAGACTGTATCGGCAAGAAATCAGACCATGAAACGACAAGAAATCAAATGTTTTAGACTGTGAAAAGTCAAAACATGAAATTATTGCCCAGCTAAAATATCCTCTACATATTATGTAAACTTCTTATCCAGCAATGTTATGTACGTTATACTGAACATTATGTTGTATGCTTTGAAATGGCCTGACTATGATCTAGTATTCTCTCTGAGATGTTTGCCCACAGTACAGAGTATCTGAGACATGAGAGGAATCCTTTTATCAAACAGTGGCTTGAATTTTTTTTTTTTTTTTTTTAACTCATCAGAAAAATGGAACACCAAAGGTATTATCCTGTAATGATGACCAGCCTCCGAGATAAATATTCACTCTGTTTATAAAGAGTTTTTGTAATTTCCTGGTACACTAACTGAACTGCATCTTCATGACCACTGGACTTACTGTTTGTGTGACAGGTCTGTCTGCTGGTTAGTCCTGCTCTCCTGTGTTTCCCTTGTCTTGCCGTACACTGGCACATATGAGCTTCAAAAGAAAAAAGGTAAAGTGTAGCTCTAGCTTCTGCCTTTTTTGCTGACTTTACTGAATGTAGATGAAACATAGATGGCATAAAGCTTTCAGGATGAAAGTTAGGAATCTGCTTTGTGTGTGTGTCTGTGTGTGTGTGTGTGTGTGGGTCTTTCATACACTTCTTTGTAAACTTCCATTCTGCTGACTAAACTAAAAAATGGGGACATCTTCAGATTTACACTGTCAGTCAGTCATTTGAGAATTCTAGTGTCCTACTCTGCAGCAGTGTGTATATCAAATTTATCAATTTTTGGTAAATTGGGGAAAAATATATTTTGTAAAGTTGCTGACTTTAGAAGGAGATGTAACCGTTTTTTGCAAGCAGGTTCTTCAGTAAGAGATTATGAATTTACTTGGATTGTGAACTCAAAGTTTAGTTCAATCAAGGCATAGCCTTAATCCTTGTCTGGAAAAAAAGCAGTTTTGTGAGTAAAAAATTGCAATAAGTAAAAAATAAAATCCTTTAAAACACACAATTTTGCTCAAGGCTAACAGACCACACAGAACCATGACAGTCATACATATCTCACACTATGTTTGGTTCTTGATGTGAGTTTTCCTACTTTCCTGTTGCATTTCTCCCATAAGGAAAAGACACATTCATTAACATTGATTAAAGGGAATTGTAGCTGCAAAATTGAATCCTAAGCTGTATTGGTTAGTGATGAGGGGAATATGTCATTGTGCTGATTCATCTGAGAACTGGTCCTGCTGAAACAAATGCCATGAAATGATCAAAACACCTTCTTCTTACTATAAAGTGCTTAGTGACCTGTGGTTGGTTCTTCTTGTGGTTTTGTTTTTAATTTATTTTTTTATCTGTGCGTTTATATGTGAGGTCCTCTTTTGCAAAAAATCGCTGATAGCCACATAGATTTCACACAAGTTCTGCTGCATAATTTGTTGAGTGAACATTAGCAAAGAGTTCTTGAGTTGCCAAAGACTTTCAAAGTTAGGTAATGTGATGGTTCTGGAGACAAACCTGTCTGACCGATACTCCTTCACAGATGCTCCTGATCTGACAGTAAGGAAGCACAAGTCCCCAGCACAAGTAATGCTACATTCTAGAATCCATAGCAAATCATTCTTTCATCAGTGCTTATTAGTGCTGTCAACTGAATGGGAAATCTGTTTGCCTATAGCCTTTGTACACACTACTAATCTCATTGTTTTGTGAGTGGAAGCCCCAGAACAATGAAAAATAATAATATGTCACTAATAAGTTATGCAGGGATTGTTTGGCACAGGCTTTTTATGTTTAATGATGCATTTACAGGAGACTAGAAAAATTTCAACTCGCACAATATATGTCGATCGCATACAATGCTTCGGTTCGTGTCAAATGTATCCTAGCCGCAATGTAAAATGGCTTGTCAATACAGTCTAGACCAATAAAACCCCCTGGTGATTTGATAACCTCAGTATAACCTTCCGCAGTCTCTTTTTAATCATCTGCAGTTCTTCAGAGTCCAGTGCTCATTGGTTTTTATATCTCGGTGATAATGACTTCTCCTTGAACCCCTGATAAAACTTTTGTGGAGACTGTAGTAGTCAGGAAAGCTGAACTTGGACTTGTTAATGAATGAAATATGAGTATGAATTCAGGAGGTATGTCTCAGGCTGACCTGTGAGAGAGAGAGAGAGAGAGAGAGAGAGAGAGAGAGAAGACGGGACAGAGGGACCACGGAGAGGACATGTGAGATCTTCCGTGATAATTAGTCACACCAGAGACATGTCAGGGCGGCCATGTCACTGAGCATTCAGACAAAACTCCTGACAGGTGAAACCTAGTGTGGGTAACCTTTCGTTAAAGGAGAGACCTTGAGTCTGGATTATCCTAGGCTTATTTGTGATTTAAAAAAAAAAAAAAAACAAGAAATAAAAGAGAGAAATCCTGGGCAGGAGGTCAGTATGAGTCAGGATATCCGGAGATTTAATATTACAAAAGCTCTGTTTTTAGTCCTGTGATTTATTTCAGATTTAGTCAGTTTTGTCTTTAGATAGCATTCTCAAAACTTAAAGTAGCTTGTTTGATCTTTTTTTTTTTTAACTGATGCCTTCAAATTCACACAATTCATGATTCACTCAATTATTCATTCATTCACTCGTTCACTAGAAGGCAGCGATAACAGGAAAGCAAGTGCCTTTTGTTCGTAGCGTTGAAATGGGGTGAAAAAATCTGATATACTGTCAGGGAACAAGGTTGTTTCATTTTCTTCCACTCATCCATTTTGCAAACAGTAATACAAACATGTCAAGAAAGAGGTTTCTGACATTATGATAAGATATCAAAGCAATATTTATGAAGTGGCCGGCTTCAGGGGAGATTTCATTTGTGTGGAAAAATATTACCTTTTTATTTTAGAGTGGCTTTCCTTGGTTCCGTGTAAAAAAAAAAAAAAAAAGTAATGTCATTCGGTGAAAAAAATATTTGTTATTTGAGACAGTATTTCCCAGTCTTGCTCCTGGACATCCACACCTCTCCCTGTTCTTCCACAGCTGCTACGCAGAGACTGGATAATTAGCTCCAAAACCTTGTCAGGTGCTTTAGAGCAGGGGAGAGATCTGAAATGTACAGAGATTAGGGCCTTCAGGAACTGAATCAGGAAACGCTGATCTAAGGCACTATCAAAATGTATTCAAAAAGCTTTTTGTAACAAATATAGAACAAACCTTGTTTACTATCCATTCATTTCATTTACATTTCCACTCGAAGTGTATTTATGCCTCTTTTGATCAGGCGGCAATTAATTTCCAAACAGCAATTTGATTCTTTTTATGGGCTCGTGTTCCGGAAAGTCTTTCCATTTAATAGTCTGATTTTCTATTCAACGTATACTTGACACAAACACAGTGGTCAATGTACTTTCCTTTCAAATGGCGATTTGATTGACACGTTTCCCAGCTGCAGCTATTACAGGAGTGCTTGTGTAGCATAAAATATGTATAATCTTCGAAGCCTTTGATGATAAAAGCTCAAGCAGCCCATCTGATAAAATATGTACTCTTCAAAGGTAACGCTGTAGCGTTGCAGGTGCACTGCCAGTTACAATACGAAGGGGTTTTTTTGTTGTTGTTTTCTTTTGCTTTTGCTTTTGCTTTTGCTAGAATGAGGGGAAAAAAACCCATAATAATCTGCCCCTGCATTTGAGCGAGTGTTGATCTAAAAATAAAGTGGACGTCGGCCGATCCATACAGCACGGCTGGCTGAATTTCACGGTCCATTGGTAGTTGCACAATCTTGCACCTGAGGGACTCAAAAGAAAACAGATGTTGGTAGCAGCGTCTCACCGCTGGTCAGGCTCTCTTTGTCCAATCATACCCTCAAAACGACAAAGTTTCATCACCGACGAGGTCACCCCCCTGCTCCAAACCCTACAGTAGACAGAACAGCAGAGACTCCACTGTCCTGTGTTGGTAGGATGGCGGAGGACAGAGTAGGAGTGCATGAGCTGAGATTATTTAATAACAAACAACAGAAGAATAAAGGAACTTGTTTTCGATCTCATATACTTCCTAGAAGTGAAAAACCCTAGACATTTGTGAACTGAGAACAGCATTAAGTAGTGTGCTGGTTTTCCCTGTAGGATTACTGCATTACCATCTGTCTGTTGATCTGTTGTTGGAAACCGGTGCATCGTCTTAAGTGCTGGGATCTGATCAGCAGGTTTTGAGACCGAACAAGAAAGACGTCTGTCAAGAAAGACGGTGCAATCCTATGAAAAAAAGGGTACCTCTTATTTCTGAGTTGACAATTTCATGCACAATATGTAAACACCCACTGCTAATTAGCTGGCTTTTCATTTGCTGACCGGCATCCTGCCCTGTTTAGTACCTGCACTTTTTCATCAGGATACTATGGCTCAGTTACACATTAATTGCATTACTCTTCTAACAATGACAAAAGACAATAATAGACGCAGACTATTTTCATTAGTGTACCACTGTACGATTCTACAGTTAGGACAATTCGTATAATGAAATAAACACTTGATTATTTACGGAGGACACTATTCTGTTCCGCCAGACAGGGTTAGGTTAAGGTTATTCTCTTTGGATCCAGCTCAGTTCAAAAGGCTGTAAATTTAACACCGTATCGTCCCTACAGAAGAGTATATATGTTTTGCGGTCTTTTAGACGCGGCGGAACATGTTTCACGATCGGATGCATTCTTCTTACTCACGACCTAGCAACGTGAGACAAGAGCGGCCTGCGCTTTTGGTCGGCACGGTAACGCCCGACCCTTCATCACCAACACTCTCGGAGGAGTGTTATTTTATGGACAGCGGAAAATGCATCACAAAACTCTTTTTACATTTTATGACCTCCATTATGCCGTGAGGCGGCGTCGCTTATCCTTCCAGGCCATCGGCGTGACACAGGGCATCGGTCTTCATGTTGTCTCTCTGCAAACTCAGTCCTCCGCACAGCATGGCCTAATCTAAACGTCACGAAAGGAAAGGCTCTGTGATAACGATAAGATGATTTCTTGAGTGGTTCACTAGCTACAATATAGTGAATTATCTCTCAAAACACAGTGCAAGGCATAACTTTGATCCTTGTTTGAGAAATCAGCCCATAATGTTTTATCTCTGTGACTTTTGTGGGCTCTTTGATTCTGTGGACCAAAATTGATAAAAAAAACAAAAAACAAATTTATCAAAATCTCATTCTCTGAATTGTTGTTACATCCATCACTAAGTATCCAGTTACAAAAAAAATAATAAATTACTGATCACAAAGCAAAAACTTTGACTTTGATGCTTGTTTGTACTCTCTCCTCGTTGAATTACTAGCCCCATTTATTGGGTGACATCAATTGGCCAAAATGTGAAAAGGTATCCTTGAGAGAGAGAGAGAGAGAGAGAGAGAGAGAGAGAGAGAGAGAGAGAGAGAGAGAAAATCCTAAAGCAAGGCACTTGTCACTCCCCTCATTCTGGTCTGGTCTGTCACAGAATGGACTGACCTGAGCGACAGTCATTTCAAAGTTAAAAAGTGAATGTGGAGGGCCCCATTGTGCCAGAGCGGAGTGGAGCACACAACAGGGTTGGCAGGACAGGAAGGAGGATGGGAAATTGATTTTTACACCCAGGCAAGTGTAACCTCGATGAATAAAAGGGTCACATGGAATGTGGTGTGACAGGGCTGGTGGTGAATTTTTGACTTTCCCTCTAGTTTTCCATGCTGTTGTGGTCTGTCTTTCCATGGGAAACGGAGAACAGTACAAATGAGGTCTGCCTCTCTCATTAATTTTATGAGATGTGATTTGAACATAAGAACATGACGCTGATTTGGATTCATGAGATTAGATTTTAATGCACATACATGGAGCCTTGGCTTTAACGGACTGCTGGGAGTGCGGATTCGTCCATCTACTGAACGTCTGTCTGTGCCCTGAAGTTATGTTTACTTTCCAGTCGCATGGAAAATTCTTCTCCCTAGTGTAATTGCTGTGAATTACAATCTCACTTTCTCTCTCTCTCTCTCTCTCTCTCTCAGAGAAAACTCGATTACACTAACCAGACAGCAATGCGACAGGCAGAAAATAGATACTGATCCCACGGGCAGCCACAATTAAAATATAACGCTCTAACTTGCAAGAACTGAATTGTAAACACTACAAATCTGCACAAAGCAGTGAAGGGGAAGTGGTTACAGTCATCTTTTACCATAAATGTTCATTTAGCCATCCAATGTCCCTATCCATACTAACCCTAACCCTAACCCATCAACCACCCAGTCTCTTACTGTGTGATCATATCAGTCATTTTTAAACAGCTTCCTAGCTCTCGGATGCCAGCGAGGAGTAACCATTGCAACACACGGTTAATTTAATGAATGAATGGCAGTTCTGCTTCAATGCTTCCTCTTACGAAACAAATAGCATATTTGCTTTCATACAGTAGCTGATGAAATAAGGCAAACAGCAGTTACATTACGATGGGCATAACAGGCCCATAGAAGGGCGTATGGAAGAAAGAGTCTTGTTAAGGTCCATTAGGATCTCCTTGACATACGCCATCCAAGATTTCAGTGCTCAGAATTCCCCCCCCCCCTCCTCCCCCATTACAGGGTTTGGAACAAAGGAGAGGAGACCGCATCTACGAAACGACAAAATGAAATGGCGTCTTCCCTCTCCTGTCTTACGTCGTGTGGACGTGCTGACGCGATGCTGTGGAGGCGCATGTGAAGATTAGAATACAGGAGAACTAACACACGCACGCGGCAGTACACTGCTCCTCTCTCCATCATCACAGAACGTACTGTCAGTTGGACCGCAGCCTGTGTCTGTGTTTGGCATATTAACGAGAAGCCCAACAGAGTCACAACGCACAATTCAAAATCACAAGGGGGGGTGTGATTACTGTGTAATATCACTGTTTGTGGTGGAGCAACATCTGAGCAATAAGAATTCAAATACCACGTGTCTCACTCAAAGCTCTGGACTTCTCTCTCACTCTATGACTCTCTCTCTCTCTCACTCTCTCTCTCTCTCTCACTCTCTCTCTCCAAATTCTCCTGGTGACGCTGTTAAACAGTAGCAATTGTAAGCAGGTCCATTTTGTAGAGGAAAACAAGGGTTGGAAACAGGTTATAATAGAGAGCAAACAAATGAAAAAACGAATCGACATCTAGAGTGTTTTGACAATTATGTGGTTAAAAGAATTGCCCCTTACCGAGGTATGAAAGCTTCCACTTCAATGAATCGTACGGTTCTCGTCAGAGCGCTTCAGCGTTTCACGTTTATACAGATCGCCCCTTTGTGATCTCACTTGTGTGAACTAAATGTCACAGAAATGTTATTGTTTAGCAATTTAAAAGGCATTTCTGACAGCATGCCAATGCTGATGCTTACACTGACATGCATATGGAATGCCTACAGAAAAAAGATTCTTAGAAACAGCATGTGTCTTCCGTACTTAATGAATCTATAATGAGCGTCATATGACTTTTTTTTTCCCTCTTCTGTCACCTAATCATGCAACAGTTCTACTGCTGCTCGACATGTATGCATCTATATCTATTCTCTGCATGCAGCGTTGACATGAAAGGAAAAAAAAAAAACATAATTACTGTTATCATGTCATGAGGTTCTATAGGTAGTGATATGCAGTGGAGATGAAGTAGTCAGAGACAGTTACCCTCTTAACGCAGAGGGTGTCCGTGACAGCTGGGCTGTCAGTTCAAGTCTACGGTTCTTTTGTTAGTCCATCAACCTACCTACTCCAAGGTCAAAGTCTCAGGCCAGTTCAGAGCAAATCCTTTACACATGAAAGTCAAATGAATTGTACATACATTATTTAAATCAGATTTAATGGAGTACAATCAAGCGGTTTATTCGGTTCAGGTTAGTTATTTACAATTTGAGATGTCTGGATAAAAAGAATTTAATTTTCCCTTGTTCTGTTAATATAATCAAACCACCGTGATTAAACATAACAAAAATAATGTTAGTTTAACATAATTATCATTTTCATAAAATAAATACATCGCATAAGTGCATTGCATTTGGTTGGACTAAAGAAAAATGTCTATAAGTCACAGGCAGTTGAACTGACTAAACCTATTAAATTCATGTTCTGTAACTTTATGCTTTCACCACAAGTGGAAATAATTCACAACCTGAGAACCTTTGCTTAGCACTCGAAGAATATTAATACCAAGACAGGAGCAGGACAGATTTGGTCGTTAGAACAGGGCAAAAGCCATGGTTAGCATAATCTCCGCCACCCTTTCTGGCAAAACACCTTAACACAACTGAACGTATTAGTGCAACCAACAGAACTGTGTTGTGTTAAAGTGTTTTGCAAATTAGGGGGGCAAGAGAACTTATCAGCACAATCCCCGCCCTCCTAATTTGCATAAAAGCTTAACAACTGAATACTAAACAACTTAACAACTAAATACTGAGAACCAAACCATGACAAATCGGACTGTCTTGCAGCAGCATGGCCATCTGATGTTATTGTACAGTAGATGGAGCAGTCATCGTTAAACGTTATGACCTAATGGCTGTTTTTTAGAATAACACAATAGGGTTAATGGGAAGGTCATCATAAATCCAAGTGGATAAATCCCAGTCGCACACGCTGTAAGTCGAGGACAACCTGTATGTAAACTGTAAATAGCAAGATACAATTATAGAAGAAAAAAAAAACACCATTTTACTGAATAAACGATAAACAAGTCATTGTAGTTGTTCAAAACGCTTTAGCGGTTTGAACAGCATGTTACAGTCCCAGAAAAAAATACAAACAGCCCTGTCAAGAGAGCTCTTACTGCTATGCTGAAGTTTTGTCTTCACTGGGTCAAGACAATAATTACTGTCTTGTTTGTTTGGTTGGTTGTTTGTTTGGTTGGTTGGGTGGTTGATTGGTGTGTTGGTTGGTTGGTTGGTTGGTTGGTGTCAGTTCAGTAGAAATTGTTGTGTAGACATTGTTGATTCTTTTGTAGCTGCATGACTCAGCAGACTGTGAATCTCACTGATTATTGAAATTGATAAACAGATTATTAAATTAACTGTACACTGGTACCTCACTACAAATCAATTTAGAAGGGTGATCTAACACACCTGGGGGGTATTCCAAGTACGTGGTTTAGTGACCAATCTGGATAAGTTAACTCAGAGTTAACTTATCCAGGTTAGTCAGTAAACCATATACTTGGAATACCCCCCTGAATGATGTTGCTTTGATATGGATGACTGTTATCTTAAACTGAATCAGAAATCGAAACTGTTTAGTCTGACAGTGATTTAATATTGGCACATTATTGGTCACAACAGTACTGGTTTAAGATTAAAAAAATTGATTTTGCTGTTGTATGGTTGGTTGCATGCATCAACATATTGTAACACGTACATGAAATCAACAGATTCTTATGAATTCTTCAAAATATATTTCACACTTTGATAAACTGAAAAAACAAACGATGAGTCCTGGATGACTTGGACACATGTGGACATGAGGAAGACAACTCTCTGCTTTAGACGGAATAGCCTGCCCTTCCATGTGAAAGTCGTAAGGGGATGTTGTGTTGGACTCAGAGTTGTCAGAGCTGACAGAATTGATGCCATGGAAAGCTATGTTGCTCCTTTAAAAAAATAAATAAATAAATAAAAGGCAAAAAACCCCATTCCAGACATTCTGGTTTACTTTGATTATGCCTTGCACAGTTACAACTTACAGGAATTATTGGACAGGGTCTCTATCCCCTAGTGCATGTCATGGGATTTAGCAGTTAAACCAGGACAGACGATTCCGACGGTGGAGCTTAACAGCTGTGATTCCCGGAGGGCGGGGGGGCAGGAGGGCAGGCTAGAGATAAGAGGAATGGGGATAGATTCTTAGGGTGTGATAGAGACAGTGAGTGAAGTGTGGGCTTGGGAAAACTGGTCTTTAAAAGAGTCTTGAGACAACCCACAAAGCAGCTTACGGCCTTTGTAAGAGCAGGGACGGGAGAAAACTAAAGCATCGAGGTTGAACGGTAAACCATCGCAATGGCTGATGTCAATCTCGAAATCTGATTTTGTGTTTTGTTTTGTTTTTTTTTCACTCTCCCATTGATTGCCACCGGTACCATGTTAATATAACCCGTTAGCCTTTAAAGTGAATGATGATCAAACAGGATCTTTAGAATGTGGAGCGCAAGGTGTTTGTTTGTGTGTAGCTTGTGGTGTGGTTTTGTCACAGCCTGCACCTCCATTTTGTTTTGTTCGGTCTTTGTGCTCTTGTTCTGTCTGTCTCCGTCCCTCACCTGCTCCAGTTTGTCTCATTATTAACCTCGTTAATTTGAACCAATCCTGTTTTGCCCTGTTTAGTTCTCCCTCTATTTAAGCCCTAGTGTTTGCCTTGTCCTTTGTCTATCGTTGCTTGTGTTTTGAGCACGCTGTTATGCTGCACCTTTTTGTTATCAGTTTTTGTTCCTGTTTGCACTTGTATTTTCATCTTTATTTTGTCAGTAAAGTCCTCCTTTTGTCACCTTCATCATCGTGTCTTGCGTATGGGTCCTGCACCATACCACCAGCGTGACAGGTTTAGTGTAGTGTAGTGTGTAGTTTTTGTGGGGGAGGAAGGTGTGCCTGTTTGTCTGTGTATGTGTGTGTGTATATCAAAATAGGGTGTGTTCAACAGTACTGTGGGGCCAACCATCTGTTACACGATGAAAATCATACAAAATATGGGATGTGTGCTCAAACTCCTAATGCAAGTTACCATTCGTGCAAAGAGTCATACAGAGATTTATACTGCAGACATACTTTACAGTGCATTTCACAGACTGCAGAGGTTAAACAAGGCTGTTGTCACTGTAGTCAGCTGTAAAGAAACTTGCTTCTGGATAATGTTTTGTGTATGATTCAGATGAGTATAACAGTCTGTATTTGAAACCATCCAAAGTCCTAATTCCCTCTGTATCTCTGAGGGCGTGACACGGCCATTTGACCCATTTGTGTAGTAAAGGCTTCATTGATGGATCTCTTACAAAACCAAGAGATCTCAGAGTTGTAACCAGTTGAAGTCAGTTTGTTTTGTACAGGAAGTCACAAAGCATGCAACGAGTGACTCAACAAAAATATCGATTCAACTTTGTATAACGTGAGCAGAGCTTTTATCTATCATTGCATGATCATTGTCTATTGGTCATCATTGCTAAGCAAAGTCATGGACCTGAAGTTAGTTCAAAATGACATTGAGCTTAGAAGTTTCTCTTACATAACTTATTTACTGAGGAGAGTACAAGCCAGTAATGAGCAACATAAACAGAGAAATTCAAGGCGACAACGAACGCAATAAATGAATGAACACAAGACGACAGTGGATTCCTCTAATGCCTCACACTTCCCATGTCCTAAGCTGACCACCCAGAGAGAATACAAGAGTCCAGGTCAGGCCCATTTCAAAGTGTACAGTGCAAAGGTCATGTTACAGCTGATTGTAAATAAACATATGACATAATGTGTATAATACTAATTCAGTAAAACAAAATATAATTAGAAGCTGGATCAAAACAAAAGCATATATTATTTATTTATGAAGAAGTCTATGCAATATGGAATGAACATATTCAATGAAAATATTCATATTTTGGCTGGACTGACCCTTTTACTCAAATACCAGGTTCCTTGTCATTCGTGACCAAAGAAATGGAGCCCCTGTAATTCTCAGCATGGCCTCTTTTATCTGACTTGTTTAATTTAAACATTAAACAGGCATAATATAAACTTGGCTTGGTATGGTTTATCATCAAACTAGATATAGAGGACATTTTTCTCCCTCTGGTAATGACGTGTCTGTCTTATATTTTGCCATAAGTCGAGTGGAATTGTACCTTTTCTAATGGTAGCTTCCAGCTAGATGATGATGAGGTTTCTGATCACAGTAGTACATTTTATTCCGTTTTACACACATTGGAAACGAAACCAAATTTCTTTTGACCATGCTCATCGATGATAAAGTACACCTCAAAACAAATTCATCTCATTTTGTTAAACTCATTCACTATATTTCAGTTCGATACATTTAAATTTCAATGAAATTGTGTGACTACATTCATACTGTGTTTAAAAACTCATTAGCAAAGATAAACATGCCATTTAAAATGCATTGTGAAGCCACACAGAGACAGAGAAACTATATTAGCTGTAAATTCACATCTAAAAGTACATAAAATATCAGCAGGAAGCTTTGGCATTGTGTTGTTTTAACACAACCAATTAGCACTACAGGGGTTCTACAAAACACAACATTTATAGTATCTAAAATAAACGTGCTTCAATGCACGATGGATGGATGCATTCAGTGAGTTTTTATCTTTTTTTCCACCACTAATATGCCTACAAGTAACAGAGGATTGTTCTGAATGACATAATGATTGTCCTAAATCAATGTGTGTGATGAGTGCTTTAGCTTTTGAAGGCACAGAAACAGTAACTGAAGGAAACCTGGAACCAATAAAAATAAGCCAAGAGGAACTGTGTCCAGTCAAGTGGCGTACTTATAGTGAACACATCAACACGTACTCTGCATGATTCATCTCGCTTGAGCCATGATTGAGAAACAAGAACAAATAAGCAAATGAACGGGTCTTGTGGTAATGGAGAGACTTCTGTTTCTGTGATTAAGCTGTAAAAAAAAAAAAAAGAAAAGAGATTGATCTGCAAACATTGAGGCTGAACAGACAACGTGTCGGTCCCGGTTTGGTTAACGATGTAGCATTGTAGTTTTTGCACTTGTATGCCTGTCAGATCGCTTTGACACCTGGACTCTGCGGAGGACACAAGATGGAGTGTTTGTACAGCGTGTTGTGCCCGGCGATGGAGACCCCAACTTGAGCTGGTGTTATCAGAATGCCTCAGAGGTAGACGGATCATGACACAGGCTTAGTGGGTATTAACACTCAGTAATTCCCTTGTATGACAGCCAACCCAGCTAGCTATGAAAGTGGTTGTCAAAGACAGTATGTCTCGTCTGCCTGGCCTCCAAAGTTCCTTCCCTAGCACAAACAGGCAGGCAAAAAAAGCTACTGATGTATGTAATCTTCTGATGAAGAGAGAAGCATACTTTATGCTTCGTGTATCTGTGAGAGGCAATTTGAAAATGGGTGTAAATGTAGAGTATATTCAAATTTTAAACCATTATCAGTGAGAGAATGAACGAAAAACCTAATCTTTAACAACAAAAAAAAGAAAAGAAATCTCAGATTAGAGGTAATCTCACTATAGAATTCCTTTAGCATGGCTTAATTTCTTTCTTTCTTTCTTTCTTTCTTCTCACGGTTCAACACGTATGCTTCTAAGGCTATTCGTTTAATCTTCATCACAAGATTACATGTATTAGTTCTTTCTTTCTTTCTTTCTTTCACTTCAGTTCCATGTAGAATAACTAGTTATTTACAGTGCCATCCACAAACGACTGCAAAATGATTTTACCTTCAGAAACCCTCTAACCGTGGCCAATATGTGGATTGAGGCTTTGAGAAAGCGAAGTGTTGTTGACCAGTCCGTGAGTGGTAAGGAAAAGTTTGCTAACCTCCTATTAGCAGGCTATAAACCGTGAATAGATGTTAGCGTTCCACCCGTTAGCGTTCTGCCAGTCGATGATACTGCGAACCATTAAAAATGAAGTGCAGTTCAGTCTTGGGTCAATGACAAAGTATCAGTGAAATAGAGCGACCGGGGTGCCGTCGTCGTTCCTCTTGTGATGCGTATGAATTTAGAAGAGGGTCCAGTGTCACTGCTCTTTGTGCTCAGATCAGACGCGTTAATGATGTGCATTTCGCTTCATATCTGAATGCTAACCTAGCAATTTAGCAGCGCAGTATGAGCCAAAGAGCAAAGAAATGGCACGCCCCCCCCCCCCTCCCCCCTCCCCAAACAGGGCAGTGAGATGGAGCGCTGCCTTTTCCACAAATGTCAGAGTCCCAGATAAAAGCACATTTGTGTCTGGATTTCTTTTATGCATGTTTGAAATATGAGAGTCGACCTTACAATGGACAAGCCACTGTCGTTATACATCTTTTAAATTGTTCCCAGCGCTCTGTCATTTGTCTCCATGAGTTGATGGAAGTTCAGATATTTCAGTTTTTATGTCTCTGCGGCAAGCCGCACTCTGGTCTGAACTTTGGTATTCTGAAAGGCCACGATGAACAATCATGCAGGGTAAAAGTACATCTTTCGCCAGAAAGCCTGTATATACACATACACACACACACACACACTGTGTCATTTTAAAAGCAAATCTTGGTCATTGTAATTGACATTTAAAATGTATGCACTCGTTGTACATTAATGTGTCACCTGCTGCTTAAAAAAACAGCGGTGCTGTATTCTCAATCACTTGTTTCTCTAGATTGCAATTTATTTTAACAAAATTCCTCTTATTCCATAAAAAGAATGTTCTGAACTTCACATTGCACAGCTTTTTAAAAGGAGCAATATTCTGAGTCTCGTGTCTCATTCAGCCTATATCAGTTCATTGCCGTTCCCGCAAACCGCTTGGGAGCCGGATATGAAGCCTGGGGCATGAGGCTGCACTCTCGCTACTACGCAAACATTTGGGATTTTATTTTCATAGTTTATTATAATCCAAACCATCAACACGGCTGCAGAAGAAAAACGTGGGTGGGCATAGTAAGTGCACATGTGCGCATTTTGCCAATGAGGACTTTACGGCTCGGAATACATTAACTGTGCTAATAGTGTCATTAGTGTGACTGGATTGCAGCCACCTTGTTACCGAGACATTTGCACATGGAATGGATAACAAATAGATTGTTTGGACAGATGTGATGTATGTTTGGCTCCTAAGCGCCAACTCGCCGCGGACCCGGGTTCTGGATCTTTGGGAATTTGGGTCAGACGGCAGAGGACCTTGTCCAACGCTGCATTGTTAATCAAACCAAAGCTGAAATTAGGTTGTGCGTGACCTTTGGAGGAAAGATGCATTTACTTACGATCTATCACAGGTGGAGCTCCAGCTCGACTTGTTTAATCACTTGTCCCTCTCCTTGCTTCGGAGTAAACTCGCGGGTTAGCTGCTGTTTCAGATCAAGCTTCAAGGTGCTATAAACGGGACTGTCAAAACGCGAGGCTATGAATTATGGAGAGGGCAGAACTCTGAAAGTCCTGCAGAGATGATAACCCTGCACCATGAAAGGGAAGTAACACTACAGTGGCATTCCCAGCGGACGAGACGTCTAAAAGCAAGCTCTTAACAGACTGCTCAAGTCTCTCAATCTCAGTTATAATTCAAATGAAGCTTTTTAAGTCCAAAGTGCGTCATCAAAATGCAATTTTTTAAGATTTCTTTCACATTTTCAGGTTTTCTGCAGGAGATGAAAAACGATGAGCAACATCTGATTTCAGAAAAAGAGAGCGAGAAAGAGAGAGAGAGAGAGAGAGAGAGAGAAAGAAAATTGAGTGAATGTGAAAGTAACCCTAACACAGAATAACATATAGCCTGCTCATCTTGTACTTCATTAATTTTATGAGGTCAGTTGAGGTCTGCACGCCCAATACAATCCATCAGAAAATAATACTGTGAGTGTTCAGGAGATGAAGGAAAAAAAGAACACGAAGATTAATCTGCCTGGCAATTTGTTACCTATGAAAAATTAGATTTTTACCATAATTATGACACTAAAACAAATCAGGTGCTGATATTTTCTGATTTATAGGAAAAGATGAGTTCATATGAATTGAAATATTCTCTGTCACAAGGCCAGACTTTCCACCATATCCCCCTAAAACAAACTTTTATAATTACCTGAGTCCCTGTTGGTTTTGTTGAAATGGTTGCACCAGCGTTACTAAACACAGCCAGCAGAGCTCAAAGGGAGCTCTGTGAAAAGTGTTAATGAGACATGGACTTAAAGAATAATGAAAAGACATGAAGGTACATTCCAAATACAGTCCCTCTCCTACACAAACTCTCCATCTTAAACATTGAATTTGATAACATGACATGAAAACATTCAGCTTGTTTTCAAAGCAGAATCCAAACTGAGCAATAGTTTTAAAGCTTATAATATATATTGAGTGTGTGTGTGTGTTGCATTTCATTTTATAAATAGTGTAATTACAAATGTAAATGTATGTACTTGTGTTGTCTCCTGTGTACCTGAGCTGTTCTCTTCACCCTCCAACCGTTTGGGCACTATCCTTGAAATGAAATGTGTATAATCAACGTCAAAAATTATATTTCAAATCCAATCATGTTACATCTACAGCAATAAATGTAGGAGGCTATTGAAAGCTTAATAGTTAGTGCTTAAGATATATAAATACAGGCAATGAGGTGTCTGCAGAGTGTAATTTAAGGGGGGGGGGGGGGCACCATTAAATGGGATTAGCGGGGGAATGTGAAGTCAACATGCTACCGATAATAAATAAATGTATAAATAAGCAAATAAATAAAGCTTATCATTGTCATTATCATCAATCCATGTATCGTGCAACATGTGTAATCTGCCTCTGTTTTGTGTTGTGAGGTGCAAATCCTTTAAAGATAGAAAATCTAGACTAAAAAAGCCTGGTTGCCTGCTGTTGCCAAGCCCAGCTGAGGGCCGTGCACAACATTACCAGTGCCTTACTGTGCCGTTATAGCTCAGGATATGTGTGTTTATTTCACACTTGAGTCAAAGGGATGGTTTTTTATCAGTTTTTCACCATGCCCTTGGACTGTGAGATTATTTACTTTTACAAATATTCACCTAATATACAGGATAAAAAGAGTGCACTCTTAATGTCTTCTCTCTTGATAAATGAGCTGCAAATGATTTTGCCGCAGGAATCGTAAATACGGAGGCTTTTTTTTTTGTTTTGTTTTGTTATGTTTTGGGGTTTCGTTTTTTTTTTTTGTTTTTATCAACTTGATGTTTTTCCACATTTCATCTCCTCCATTAGTAATATCCCTTAAGTGGCTGGGGCCAGTCTTGGCAGTATAACTAAGAAGTCTCTCATGTTTCAGCGTGTGTAGGATTTCAGAGTCACCGGCTTGGCAAAGACATCAGTGCTCTCTGAATGCCCACACAGCTAATATTAGACCATTAGAGAGTGAAATAAAGAAAGAAAAAAAGACACATCTTCGCAGCAAATCAAAGAAGCCCTCCTTTAGCAAAACCAGTTTTCAGACAGGAAATCGAGTGACAGGTTAATTTCCCAATTTAGGAACTCAGAGAAGAGAAGTTGGTTTATGTGCATATTCAGAATATTTAGACAGAGAATAGTTTCTGTAATGCAAAAATGATGATGATGATGATGATGACGACGATGACATTTGCTTTTATTTTGCTGAAAATGAACTGGTTAATATTTATCATTTATTAGATATATAATCAAACCTTTTTGACACTTTTCAAATATTAGTACCGTGTTAGAAATGTTTTATGCTCAATTTCCATCCATATACACTGAGGTAAGGTTCTTTTTCCCTCTAGAAGAAGAAAATCTGTCTCTCTCTCTGAAAGATTGTCATGCTTCTCTCTGCAGGTTGTCATGGTTGTTCTGTGACACTCAGATAAAGAGAGGCTAAAAGTTGAAGATTTGTCGATAGGTTTCTTTGCTAATCTAAATGATGACTTTTCTGTCCCTTGGCAAAAACAGTCTTTGTAACAACAGGCTTGAGTCTGAACAACATCCATATAAAACTTTTTGAAAAGCAATAATTTAAGTGGTCCAGACACAGTAAAGTTAAAACTAAAAACATGTAATTTGTTATTAATACACAATTATTCATTCACTGATTCATTCACTCTCTTCAAGGAAAAATGTGTAGATGTTCAATTTACAATATGCTGTAGAGTCTACAAAAAACTACAGCTGAAATCTGCGTTATGGCACTGAAGATCCTAGTGGTGCAGAGATCATTCTTTTTTTTATTTAGCATTCTTGTGGTAGTTGTATTATTACAGTAGATCCCTATGGTATTACAGTAGACAGTATTATTAAATGATTAAATATTGAACAAAAAAGTAGGCAATTTCTCTTCTGCTGGATCCGTATCAGTGGGGGAAAAGGAAACTGTTCATCCATTTTGTATCCAGCAACAAATCCCCCCTCAAACTCAGGAGCTTTGGACTAGAGGAAATTTTATGTCATAAAAAATTAAAGGTTTCCATTTTTGGGCGTGTAAAGAAACACTCTAAAACGCTTAAAAATAGTCCTGCCCTATCACAGGCCCCGTTTTGTCCAAATCCAGTATCTGTGCATGAATAGTGTGTGTAGATACTCTACACAGTGATCCTACTGCTACTGGAAATGTTCAATCTACTGCAAAAACAAAAAAAAAAGTTCTTTCACAGGCAATAGTCACGAGGCATTCAGAAAATCTGAACTCCATGGTTATGCTCCTAAAATTATATAAATCACATAGTAACCTCAAAGTCTCACGCATTGCTCAGAGTTTCAGAATGGGCTGTGGTTGACTCAGGTATTCCACATGTTTCTCACGTTGCAAAATCCCCAATGTGTTATCACTTCTTATGGCCTTTGTACAGTAGGGGTATACAGAGCAGATACAGTACAAGGAGATGTGTTGGGTTTTGTTTGTTTGTTTGTTTGTTTGTTTCTGAGAGAAGCAAGCCTGGTGTCACTCTCACAGCACGGCGTGAGACAGGTTATATGTTCACGTTGTCACATGTCTGCTGCTAATCTGTTCAAAAATCCATTTGTTCAAGAGAAGATGACAATTCACATAACACAACAAACTGTTCAGGTGAGCTCAGATTCAATCTAAATCAGTGTTAGATTCCTCATTATGCATTGCTGCAAACAATACCCATCAGCCTTTACCATGCACAAAATAATGCACCTAGACAGCATCCTAGCTTTTAACATGCTATAACTGCACTGTCCTGATCTAATCTCTAATATGAATATTATATGTCCTACATCCATCATTTTTAAAGTGACACACACACCTTTTTAAATGAATGGGGTCAAATTTATCTGTAAACTTATCATGTGTCATGAAACAATGCCAGCTGACTAATAACGATGTATCTGAGTTCATTTGACGGACATTCCAGAGGAGCTCTCTGAGAGTCACCGCAGGTCTTCCTCAGCACACAGAGATCTCTTTGTGCTGAACACATTTCTATCAACCATTAATAGCGATGACTATCATCATAATCAATGTGATTTTCAGCAGCTACAGCTCCAGCGAGTGAAGATGGATTGGGTGAGGAGAGTGAAGAGGATCGGGAAGGAGCTTTTGTTGAGGTCAGATGAGTTTTGAGCAATGACAGGCGGCGCTTTGGAAAGCCGTGTAATGAGCAAACACCCTTTTCTTTTCCCTGTCTTATTCCCGTCTGTGACGGACTGAAAGATGTTTACGTATCCATGACACGGCGTTCCCTCTCTGAATTTAAAAAGTCATTTACTTGGATAAAACGAGCAGAGGATTAAGAAATAATCTTCCATCAATCAGCACCGTGATTTTCCTTTTCATCTGGTATTGTTGTGGAAAGGGATGTTTATTTCCAACATGGGTTGAAGGCTATCAAAAAGCTATGGGTTTAATACAGCATTGTTTTGGGGGTTTTTCTTGATTTTAACTTTCTGCACTGTGTAGCGACGCGTCTATCATCTTTGAATAAGATGAATGATTTCTCAGAATATTGTTTTCCAACCCATGAAGCACTGAAATGTTTTAGGGTTTTTTTTTCCATCTTGGCTTATATTCAACAGCTTCAGTTTTTCATTCACTCATAGAGAGAGAGAGAGGGAGAGAGGGAGAGAGAGAGAGAGAGAGAGAGAGAGAGAGAGAGAGAGAGAGAGAGAGAGAGAGAGAGAGCGAGAGAGAGAGAGACAGAGTGAGCGAGAGAGAGAGAGACAGAGTGAGCGAGAGAGAGAGAGCAAGCAAGAGAGAGAGAGAGAGGGAGAGCAAGACAGACAGACAGAGAGTCAGGATGCAGTTTCTGGAGAGGCTGTGTGCTTGTCACTGGGAGCTGGGGCAGGGAGCATTAATTGCCAAATCAGGACAGGTTCCCTGGCCCTCTGTTGTAGTGATAATTGGGACAGGAAGCTTGCTGACTGTGCAGAGGCAAGGTCAGTGGAAAAAAATAGACAGAGAAGTTATTACTGCCGCAGAAATACAGACAATATCTCTACACAAGAGTGTCTGATGGTCATTTGTTTTTAGTCCTCTGTCTAACCCTCTTAATTACAGCATCTTTTTTTCTATTAAATCCTATTTTTCATCTGGAACTTCTATATGTGACATAAAACCAAGGGTTACAGCACCTTCCATTCTTACTCACCTTGTCATTTTAAAATGCTGGGATAAATTCCAGTCTAACACATATTTTATAATACTGAGACCTTCACCTCCTGACAAAGGCAAATACTGTATTTGAGAATGAAGCTAACCATCATTTTTATTCAGGAAAATGTAACAACACCATTACTTTGCTTTACATATTCTTAAGAGGGTAAACGTTCAAGTAACCATTTTTATTTTTCATTTCCCAGTCAGAACCATGGGATTTACAGTAATAAAAAATATATAAATAAATAAAAACAGACTCCAAAATGGTATTAATGACCTCTGTACGCAGGACACAGCAAAGATGTCACAGGTTGCTGACACCATCGCTAGTACCAGAGATGCAGTGTGGTCTTATGGGGAAAAGGGAAATTCAAAACATGACAAGCAAGCACATAGAAGCAAAGAGAGAAATTTATCAAAAATCATGGTGTCGGGTGATGCGTTAAGGGAGCGAAGAAACCAACAAGAGCCGATTCAACTCTGACATACCCACATTCACCTCCATAACACTCGCACTCTAAACGTTTGAATAGGACAAGCTGAATAACATCCACAGCTGCCTCTTTAGACGCTGAGATGAATTTTGCCTTGGTCATACAGTGAGTGGTTTCTTCATACTGACGGACTGACAATGAAGATCTTTTGAGCCTTCCAGCGTTTTTTTTTTTGTTGTGTGTTTTTTTTTTTTTTTTTTTTTTTTTTTACGAAAGCAATTTTCATCACTCTGGAAATCCCTCATTTACAGATCTACTGTCGAGCAAGCGCTATCTTTTCTGATGTCACGTCTCTGGATATTTCTGTCGTAAATGGGTGTGAATTAAATATTTTGAAAGATATGAGGGCGACTGAATTTAATCCTGTTTTTCTGCCGGTTTGCTTCACTGCACTGGTTTAAAATAAAATGAAAGAAAAAAAAAAAAGCTTTAGGCAACTCTTTTCAAATGAACCGTACGCTATATCTGACCCTGGGAGGCAGAGAAAAACAAGTGTGTGTGTGTGTGTGTGTGTGTGTGTGTGTGTCTGTGTCTGTGTCTGTGTCTGTGTCTGTGTCTGTGTCTGTATCTGTGTGATTGTGTGTGTGTGTGTGTCACAATGTTTTGAGGGAACTGATCTTTCTGTATGAATGAATGTCAGATCTTCATATACCAACATACGTACAGCGTATGAAACTGAATTTTTTATGATTGTAAATGACTTTTTTTTTTTTTTTTTTGGTGTGCTTGCTTGTTTGAAGCACAGGAGTGTATCATGGTAGCTTCAGTCCCCTTTCAACAGAGCATTCCCTCCAGCCTATCTGAGACAGAAGCAGGGAATATGACTCATCTCGGCGTCCCATTGGATGAAACAGGAGGCAGAGAGCCAGACGGGAGGGACCGGCCGTGAGACTGGAGTGACAAAGCACCTGTCAGGTCTTATTGGGACGCTCCTGCAGGAGGAACGGGGAGCGCCGGTCGCAGATCATACGGCCTCAACCAAAAGGTTTTACCATCTCACCATTCACGTTTAGGTGCCGTTCTGCATCACAGAAATATAAAAAAATAACCAGCAAAATGAATGATGCATTTATAGTAAACAGTATCTCTCTCCGTGAGGGTGAAACAGAGAGAGAGTGAAAATGACTAATCAGGATATGAGGTCGCTGTGGGACCTGACAATGACTCATAACGGCGGGGGGCGGGGGGGGGGGGGTCTCAGTGGTGTTTAATGCATCTTCTCTTTTGTGTGTCACTCACATGAAAATGTGATGCTGCTTCAGCCTGGACTCAGTCTGCTGGAGTGAAGCTTCTCCCAGTTTCTTTGTTTCAGTGTACAGTCAGGTGTCCTGATGAGTGTAGGAAGGTAACAATATATACGCGACTGAGAAATCTAATCGTCATATTTAGACATTTTGTCCATACCTGTCAAATCCAGATTTTTTTTTTTTTAAATTACTATGTCTTTAAATTATTATTTCGTAGATTCCTGACACCTTACCAAGTGATCTCAAGATCGGGGTTGTTCCGTGAGACTGTTTGGTGTGTCTAGTTGTCACAGAGACCATTTAGATCCAGCGGTGGAGACCTCTGTGGTTGGTCGTTTGTGCCTACATTTGGTGGGAGCACACATCAAAAGCTTGTCAATGATGTAGTAAGCTAAACTCAAAGTTGCAGTAACCTTATCTGTGTAATTGGGAAGCTAAGCTTCAGGTTAAGTTGGAAGTAAGTGTTGAAGGCAAGGCCTCAAGTAATTTTTCTCAGTGAATATAAGAGGCCAGGCTAGAAGTTAATTTGGAAATAAACTTAATGCATTTAGCCTGCAGTAATCTTGTCGCTTGATGGGGGAAGCTTGCCAGTCTACATCAAGACACAATTACATATATTAATGGATAGCTTAGGATGACTTGTTCATTTGTTAATTGTTTGATTAAAAATATTTTAGTATTTTCAACATTGTTTCCCAAACAGAGGTGCTCTGTTGTTCTATGAATATGCGCTCTGCATCTGAGAGAGCATTACATTTTATATCACAATAAAAATTATTCTGTATAATGAGTCAGACATCAGTATACATGTGTGTGTGTGTGTGTGTGTGTGTGTGTGTGTAATCTATGTCTAGATATTGGTAAACACATGGAAAAAATAGACAAACTAAAGATAATATAGAAATGAAGGATAGATAAGCTAAACCTAATTTCTTCTGTCAAAATTTTCTGAACAACGTAGCCAGGTTAGCTTAGCCAAAGGCGCTAATTTAGCCTGCCTCTGGGTCGTTTTGAACCCATTTAGATCACGTACAGACACTTACAGACAAGACGTAACAATACAGATAGAGAGAGGTTGGTATGTTCCAAGGACACATGCGATTCGTAACAATACAGATAGAGAGAGCTGTTTGTATGTTCCAAGGACACATGCGATTCGTAACAATACAGATAGAGAGAGCTGTTTGTAGGTTCCAAGGACACATGCGATTTGTAACAATACAGATAGAGAGAGGTTGGTATGTTCCAAGGACGCATGCGTTTGAAGACGCACCTGTGTTACTGTGTGTAATTGAGGACACATAGACTATTGGTGTCAGCTCTTTCACATTATACGTCATTTTCTTATTTCACAGGCTTCAGCCAGGGACTACCTGAGGCCATTAACTGCACACTGTTGGCATGATATATAAGCGCAAGAGGATAAGTTCACTTATCTGCATATGTGGCCTCCCAAACACACTGCAAAGGTTATTTCGGGTTTTGCTTCCAACATTCATTTCAAGTTTAACTTCAAGTGTAGTTTACCACGACACTGGTAAGCGAACTTCAGGCTTAACTTTTAACACTTCTACTGAATTTTAATGCAAGTTACCGCCCAAAGGCCTTACTCCTTGAGATAGCTCAAATCTGTCACTGTGTTTCTCTACAACCCCCGTGCATCTCCACAAGGGTTGGTCTGGTGCAGCACTGCCAACAGGAATCACATCCAGAGAACCCAAAACCAGTGTGTCACGAGTAAACTCAGACCTACCTGTGTGGCGTGAAAACACAGTAGCAGGGAGGGATTTGCATAATCACAACACGTCACATCTCCGGCCATCTCGGGACGTTCATCACAGACGTAATACAAAACTGAGAATTTTTCCTGTAAGAGTCTCGGTTGTATTACATCTGTGATGAACTGACCTGGACTGCAACAACAACAGTCGCTAAAATATTTTGTCAGTTAACAAAGCAACTGTTGTTGTTTCAGTCCAGCTCAACCTGAGTCTGTATACGCCTATGTGACACGGCTGTGGTAGAGAAAGGTGGACCACAGCCTGTAAGCATCACCTTTCCTCTTCATTTTACAATAGGTGAAATGTACCTAACCGACCCCTGGCTGTATTCTTGAGAAAATGCAGTATACACAGCATTGTATAGGCATATGTCTTTGCCTTCCTCATTGAAAGAACTTGTAGAGAGCCATTTTTATTGTAATTCAGGGACAAAGGCTATTTGCAGTAAACCTCATCTGAAGGTTAGGTGGTCTGTTTCACTTTACACTGCTACAGTCTTATCACATCTATAGCAGATGTCTGAGCAGATGTCTTAATCTGTTAAGAAACATAGTTCTCTTTGCTGAAATTCCCCAGACTTACAGAGGAGGCGATGATCGGATACATGCAATATTAACTTTGCCGTGGACTTGGTCATAAATGACTAAACAGCAGTGAGAGTTCTTCAGTCACTGATGCCTGTCACTCCCCAAATAAACAGACACTATTTCAAAACCTTCTAGAAAACTTCAGCTTTTGTCTCTCACAAAGCTAGTGGTCCTGTCTCAGATGTGATCAGTGTACCACACAGCCTGATCCACACACCCTAACAAATCATAACAAACCAGAGTCAACTGGAGAGGACCCAGTGTCTTTCAAAATCTGTGTTTCAAAGCCATGTTTTAAGAAATATTCTCCACACACATCACATGCAATGATATTAAAGTATTAATGGGGTTCATTGCTCTGCAGATTTAGGCTGGTTCTGAAAACCTTAAGGGAAGGAGGGCATCTCTGCGATAAGGAACCACACCTAGAACCGTACGGTTGCTGGTTTGAGTTCCAGGGCATCTGGAGATGGTCATTGGATGGCCTTTGGCTGTAATGTCTCTGTCTCTGCATCCTCTGGCTGTTGCCATCACACCCTTGAGCAGGGCACTTATCCTCAGGCTGCCTCAGGGGTGCTGTAACATAGTACTTACTCCTCTCCTCACCCCGCAGTGATTGACTTATGAAAATGGCAGGTGTGCTTAATGGTCCAGCCATGACTACATAAAGGATTTTGAAAATAAAATACTTTTTTGTTTTTATTATCGTGTAAGCTGACATGTAGGAATGCTTTTTTCATTTAATACAATTCTTATTCTTGTTCTTGTTCATGTTCATGTTCTTGTTCTTGTTTTTATTCTTATTCTTATTCTTATTCTTGTCATGTTGTTTTTGTTGTAAATTTAGTTGTTGTTGTTGTTATTATTATTACTATTATTATTATTATTATCATTATTATTATTAGGGCTGCCAAAGTTAACACGTTAAGGGGTTAACAACGTGTTATTGCCGCTTTAATACGTTATTACCGCGTTATTAACGCGTCAAAGTTTGACAGTTAGTAACGCACTAACGTGTTATTAACACGTTAATGCATTAACTTTCATTTTGACTGTTAGTCAGTCAAAGTGAAAGTTAACACGTTAATAACGTGTTAACTTTGATAGCCCTAATTCTTCTTCTTCTTCTTCTTCTTCTTCTTCTTCTTCTTCTCATTACTGTCGTTGTTGTCATTGTCATTTTCATCATAGTAGTTGTTGTTGTTGTTGTTGTTGTTGTTGTTGTTGCTGTCATGCATGACTCTTACTTGGCTAAAGGGCAAACTAGACATTGCCAATGCACACTGTTAAAAGAGCCACAGGGCTCCCTGTGCATGGAGGGACATTGTCCTCGAGCAGTTTGTCATCGGGCGCGCAGATGGGCTGGGTCTTGGCATTCCCAGGCTCTGGGCCATTACGAAAGTGCATCAGATTAATGCATCTGTCTGGCTCCTGCCTTTGGGACAGTATTTATTGGTATGATCCATACCCATACCTCTTCTCACGTCAGCGTGCTATCTCTCACATTGTTTTCCACTTCTCCCTATTCAACAAGGTTATGTAAGATCCGAAAAACTACATCCGTAAGTCAACACTTCACTCATTCCAGAGTTAGGTTTCAAGAGGCAGACTGCTGTTTCTTACTAGGTCACGCAGCATCAAGCTCAAATCAAAACACCTTTTATTTACAATCATAGTTTGTTGTTGGCATGAATAGTAATGAGTAGTAATCTTTGTGATTTACTGTTAGGCTAGATTTATGCTCTCCTCTTCTAATCACACAGAGTGGAACATTTCATTCTGCTCTAAATCAGCTCTTCCCTTTTTTCATTTATTCAGAATTATGTCATACATTAGGAACAAAGACTTAATGTCCGTGAAGGACAACTTCGTCCTCAGTAACTTTGTCAGTCAGCTGTGGCCCGTTGCATTTAAGACAGTTCTTATCCATTGAATTGTTTTCCAATTTGCAACAAATCTATGAGGCTTTTGGTAACAGTCAACACAAATATACTCTGTTGTGTAAAACTGGAATGTAAATAAATGATTTTTATATAGAGAGCAACACACAAAACTGAGATTTCTTGAATTTGTAAGTATTCCTTTTTTAAAAAAAAAAAAAATACTCAAAATTGAGCTCAGGTATACCCTAGCACACCTGGAACCAGGTTCATTCACTGGCATAAATTCAGAATAAATAAATCATGCTATATACAGTCCCAAGGTTGAAACAGTGCCTCTTCCAGCAATAGGGGAGTTATCTCTGGACCAATTCTGTGATCGAAATGTGTGCAGACATAAATCTGATGTGAGGTATTAAAACAATGTATAAGGCTTTTTAATGTGCCTCAGAGCTCAGTGAAGCCTGTTTGGTTACATAACCCATTATTGCCTATACTATGCAACATCACATTTCAACCCAAAAATAAATAAATAAAAAAATACCTCAGGTGTTAAGAGTTTACATAATGGTGTCTCTGGTTTGACCCTAGTAGCCTCTGGTAGTTGTGTTATCTCAGAGCGAATGCCTTTAAATGCAGCCTATTTTTCTCGTCCTGATAAAGGAATGGACATGACATGTTGCTAAATTGAAAGTTTCATTTAAAAAAAAAGAAAGGAAAAAAAACAGATGGCTCTTTGGATGAAGGCCAGAATATTTCCTTTTAATTTTCAGTTAGGTGAATAACTCATCTCAAGAGTCAAGTGTGTGAAATGGATATGTCACGTAGCATAACGTGTTGGACAGTTCTGAATTTTGGCTCATGCTAACTGAGAATCCTGCTTTGTGGGAGACCCCAAACCAAATTGTGTGTGTTTTCTTTCATGTATGTTTTTCCTTTTTTTAATTAAAACCCACAACACCTTAAGCTAAAACACAGAATTTATGTAATTGCATAGATATCTTAAACTGAATTATTAATGATTATTCACAGCAAAGTATGTCATCAACTTGCTCAGTCATTCCTTGATCATCATATATCTTTATTGATTATGTTCCTTTAAACTGATCTAATGAAGAAGAAAGAGGTAAGACTGATAAATGTATTATTCTCTATTAATGCCAGTGGTAAAGCACATCAAACCAAGGACAAGACCCCCTTTTCTTTTTTACTATATAATATCTTTAAAAAAAATCTACAGAGAGGGATAGGAAAAACAACCCATAGCTGTAATTGTTTCCGAAGGTTCCTGTCCAAAGTACAGACTTAGAGGGCTAGATACTGACAGACACAAGAAATAATACTTTCTTTATTATTTATGTTTTTATTTTTGGAGGGAGCATGGATTATTTAATAAATACCAAAAATCTTTTTTATAAATATATGAGGGGCAGTGCGGTCGTGGGGGTTAGGGGAGCTAAACATTTTCTGGGACAATCAGCTCTGGTGAGTGAATAAGACCTTTTAACAGCTCCTCAGTTGTTTATTTTGGTGGAAACTGAACCTCTCTGATCAGCGATCAACTGACAACAGCCAGGATTTGCGCAGGTCACGCTCATCGATCCCCACAGAGGTTACAAAGTCCGTCTTTGGAAAACAGATGTCAGCCAAGGTCTCTTCAAATCACAAGAGACAACTCAGTGGTCACACAGGATGCAAAAGGAGTGAGAGGATATGCAGGACAGTGAGAGATATTTGTAATGGAGTTATAGTGCTGAGTGGCGCTGTCTGCATGACAGGACGTATTTCCAAAGATTTTGTTTTCAGTGTGAAACATCCATTTGATGAGAATGTCTACGATTAAAAAAAAAAAAAAAAAACAAGAATCCAGCTGGTTATCCCAATTTCCTAATCACCACACAGCTGATTGTAAAGATGTCAGAGATTCACCTCACGCTGGACAGAAACATTTTACATTGTGGATTATGCGCTTTAATGATAGCTCGTCAGACCTGTGGTGACCCTTTGATGTTGTGCGGGTTCAGGAATCTCATTAGCTCTGCTATCTCTGGATCACAAAGGCGCTTTGAGGGCGATCTGTTTGGACAGGTGCACGGCAACATATTCTCAGCTAGCGTTGTCTCTTTCTCCTTTTTGGCAGTAGGTACCGTTTGGATGTGGTTTGTTTTCAAACAAGTGCAAACCAAGCGGAAACAAAGTTAAATCGCCATGCATCAGCAACCTCGAGCAAGGTTAGGGCCAAGCTAAAAATAACTGTCTTATAGGCAGGAGAATAAACGTGTAGGAAAGGACAGTGGGGGGGGGGGGGGGGGCAGGGAAGATATGGTACAGTTCAGTTTACAATTCTGCAGAGAAACAGTATAGATGCTACATAATTCATTAAACATGACAGGTTTCTCTTTATGCAATCAGCCCCAGTTGTTCTGAGACTCTCATTTCAAAGTCATGCTGAGCTGTGAAGAGAACCAATGAACTGATTTTTTTTTTTTTTTTTTGGAGGCGGGGTCCGGGGTAGGGGGCGGGGGGACAGTTATTAAATAGATTATCATCATCACCGAGTCGTTTTTACTTGTAGTTAATGTACATTCAGTTCTCACTGTGAAAGATGTCACACGAAATTTTGTTAATCAGCGTAAAAAACACAGCGTGTAAGTAATTAACAGATAGATCACTGAAGTTATTAGCCTAAAAATCTTGGCAGAGAGGAGGTGTGGCGTGTACGCTCGTTTAATTTGATGACTTTCTGATGTGTTTGTGTGCCACGCTCCAGCAGAACTGGTCTCTGAGAGTGACGCTCTCCGTGCCACTGTGTGCCACATCCATCACGGCCCGTGCCAACCTGGCATCTTCTGACAGGGCCTCCATTCGCCTAAAGTGCCCCGTCATGTCTCTCTGAAGGACGAGGCTGTTCTTTCTTGGAGAGTGCTCGTCGAAAGGCTGTGGAACAAGCAGCCAGCCCCTCCAGTGATGAGGCAAAGACAGGGCTGTCAGTGATGTGGAGACGATTCTCTTTAACAGTGATTGATCGGCCTTTTTTAAAAAGCTCCCTGAGGTGATATAACAAATTCATAACACCACATGTCATGCGTTCGCTCTTTGAGTGATGCCACAATCTAGCTGCAGCATCATAAATTTAAGAGCCAATGCTTATAGTTCATTGCGGTGCAGTGCAGTGAAGCATTGTCATTTACAGAAGTGAAAATACAGTAATAACCTGGGAGAGTTTCAAAAATTGAACAGTTTGCTCAGATACAGGTCTCGAATATGCAACGTGAAAGTATAAATGCTACTTCACCTTGTATTTACGGCGCACTTCCAAATAGCACTTGTGTTATGGATTTAGAGCTCTTCACCTTTTTCCTCTCTACCACTTAAGCACAGAGTTGGGGAGGAAAAAAATGCAACTTTACTCATGAAAACCATGACGCTTCCCTGGCAACATATTGATTTTGTCTTCATTGTCTCTGATTTATGAATTATGATGAAATCTGTGTCTTGCTCATAACTCTAAGGTGGGCTATCTAAATCAATCTGACAGTCTCATTACGGAACACTGGGAGTGGAGTCTAGACAGGAAGAGCTTCACTTTCAGACTGCAGCAGAAAAATAGGGAATCCATAAAGTCTCAGAGGTAGTGTTACATGTAGACTAAACTCTGTCATATTTGTGTCTCTGCCACTCTTTGGAACCCATTCATTGGCTGTTCTTGAGGTTATAGCGGCAATCCAAATTCTGCATTATTATTATTACTTTGCTGTTGTTGTTGTTGTTGTTGTTATAGGTCGTGCTTGTGTTTTCTTCCACAACCCCTTGAGTATTTGAGTAATTATGAGGAGAAAAGCCTGATTTCAAGTACTAGACCAGCATGGACTGAAAAGCTAAACTGCTGACTAGACTGAAATTGCTTTACAGTACAACTGGACAATACATGACCAGTGCCTTGTGTGACACTAGTAATACATTTAAGGGTGTTAATGCGCCTTAATACTAACCTAGCTCTTGAATTTCGTGTCATGCTTTGTCTCTTCCTGTCCGGTCCCTTAACCTCAGGTCAAGCCACGTCACATCACGACTCACCTCGCCACATCACGATATCGTAATGTCATCATCTCATCTAATCTTGCCATGTCACGTCACATCACATAACATCATGTCACGTTACATTATCGTAATGTCATCGATTCGTAGTGTCACGTCACATTCTCCTAATGTCATTGTTCTGTCTCGTCACGTCACGTCACGTCACGTCACGTCACGATATCGTAATGTCATCATCTCGTCTAATCTTGCCACATCACGTCACGTCACATAACATCATGTCACATCACATTATCGTAATGTCACCGATTCGTCGTGTCACGTCATTGTCACGTCACGTCACATCTCATTACAGTTGGTTATATCGGGTTATATAAGGTTAGTTCATGGCGTGTTATACACGCTGTCATATCTCATCCTGTCATGTCATGTCATCTCACATCTCACATGTATAATAAAAATTCTCACAATAAAAATCCCCCCCCCCCCCCTCCCAACAAGCCCTGTTTTAATCTGCAGGTCTGGCTTAGAGTTATAGGAAAATCTGCCAGTCCCCACTGTTTTTAGCAATGACCTTGGCAGAGTTTCAGTGCACAGCAGCTAATGCCTCTCTGCAGAGGAGAGTGAAATTAGGATTCTGGGTGCATTCCTGTGGCATTTCTCTTGCATTTTTGAGAGGCCATGAATAAAAGAGCACTCGCTGTATCAAAGAACATGGAACAATGCTAGGGGACTGTAATATTTCAAACATTTTAGGCTGGAAAACTGTGACCTTAGATGCAGTCTTTTGGTCATGAAGGGTATGCAGAAGAAAAAGGCAACGATGAGAAACTCTCCAGACAGCAAGCAACTGAGCTAACTTATGATTTCACGTACTAATTTACCTAAGTAAAACACTGAAAGCGATTATGAAAATGATGGACTAATGAGTGTAAACATTGTTTAAGTGTATCTGTTGGCTGGCAAATAAACATGTCCTTCGGTCAAGGTGATAGAATGGCAATTAACATAAACTTATAGAAGCATGCATGCAAGTGCCTTTGAGTAATCACATAGATAATTATCACCAGCGCCATCAACTATTAGGAATAACAGACATTTAATGGGAATGTCAACAGACAATATGAAAGTCTAATTGTCTTTCAGACTGGCTGGCGGGAGAGGTCTGCCTTTGTATCCCTCCCATGCTCAGAGGACAATAATTAGTCATGCATGACTCAGTTACATCCGCAAAAACCACAAAACAGGAACCTGCCCATCCAAATCAACATCACAGTCATGTCTACACTATGTAAATGAAATTAGGATGAGAAATAAGATCAGGTCCACAGATGGGGGGTGGGGTGGGGGGGGTGGGGTCTTTGGTTCTGTGAGGCTGAATTTTTTTGTTGCTGACTCTCACGACAAGCTTCGTGACGAGGTTGAGAATGCCTGTTGCTATGCGTTCCTTTCCACCATTTCAACACTTCTGTACAATTACATCATCCACTTTTACAGATCTGAGGAGAGATTACTGCAGCTCTGTCGGTGGGTTTAGCATCACTGAGGTCCTACATACTGTAACATGGTATTTAAGTTGTCTTAAAAAAGCCTTTGAAAACTACAGAGTTGCCCTACATAGAAGCAAAAGTTTTACCATTCTAAAGCTGTTAGCATCACAAGTTAGAAGTTCTGCAGTTACGTCCCTATAGAATTCATCTCGGGATTGGTGATCATTTTCAAGTATTTAAAAAAAAAAAAAAAAGAAAAAAATCATCATGAAATGAAAAAAGGGGGGATTGTTTATTAGCGTGCACTGAACCAAGCTTTGGGGGAAAAAAAAAAAAAGACAGCTGTCTGTGTATGATGACTTTTGATGATGTGAGAGATAAAAGAGAAAAAAAAAACTGACTTGTTTAAAAAGGGGGAGAAGAAAAAAAATTGGCCCGATTCCATCCTCAGGCGTGTCATTCAGAAGGAGCCTTTATCTTAGCCCTGTGTAAACACTTATAAACCTTAATCTTACAGCAGCTGGGAGCCCGAGATACTGCACTCTTATACAATGACATTGCAAAAAGAAAAAGAAAAAAAAAACCCAAGTTGAACAGAACAGGGACATATCAGAATGCACATTGTAACTTTCGGCACAGCCGTGAGGTGTACAGAAATCGAGATGACATTGGGAGTAGTTCCCGTGGAAGTTTCCTTGGAAAAAAAAAAAAAAAAAGTTCAGTTTGTTACTTTGTTGGATATGAAACTGTGATAGAACATTCCCCCTGATGGATGTACCACACTCCTGCAGGACTCCCGCCAGACTGGAGACCTGTAGAGACTTGGATATTGACTTCCTTTCACTGTTGTTGTTTGTCAAACTTGTAAATGACGAATCTATAATAATTATTATACTGCTATTAATAATTTAAGACACCAGGGTATTTAAACATACAGATCATATCCATGAGAGCATAATTATGAATATTTAATTACTGAAATAAAGGATTTTGTGAAGTTTAGTGAAGTAGTAGTACAGAATTGTGAAAGATGAGAGACAAGCAGACATGACTGAAGTTGAATGAGGCTTAATCATAATAACTGGCATAAAGAAGTGTATAGAATATTTATACTAGTATTTGTTTTTAATGCTTCTGAGATCGATGAGGGACGAGACCGTTACAGTGGGTGAAAACTGGAAAAGGTTTGCTCCAGCCATGCTTATCATTCCCATTCAAACTCATGCTTATCATTCACAAACACAAGCTATGGTGTTTAATACACATAAGCACTGTTTTGTGGTTTGACATTTGTCCGGGTACACGAGGGAGTGTTGAACACCTGTCAGAAGTTGAGCGGTAAAAGACAAAGCAACCTCCTTTCTGTCCCTCACACTCTTAAATTTATGACAGTGCACATAGCAGGTTTCCTCACAGAATCCTTCATATGATAGTTGCTTAATTAACATTTCGAAAACGTACGGTGTGGTTTCTGTTATGGTCTTATTGTATAGAACAACACCAAACACATCATGGAACATTGCCCTGCGTTCTCAGATCTGACACTTAGGTGATTCCTCCATTTGACACCGCGGACGGTACAACAAGACGATTATCAGTTCTGTCCTGTCCTTATGTAATGTTCTTTCATTTACCGATTGAATGGAGATAATTCATTTGACTTCACCCATGCCTTTTGAAGATGATTGATTCCAGTTGGGAATCAGGGCACATTTCTCTGACTCCAGTGAAAATAGTCAGCTTCCCTGCAGTTGCCAGTCCTCTTATCAGGTGTAAGGGCTATCGTGAACTAACCAGCCGTCCGATGGAGGTGAACGTCCCTAGAGCTGAACATTGTTTGTCCAACAGCATAATAATCAGAGGTTGAAGAGTTGAATCAGGCGTGTTTCTGTAGGACTGGAGCAAAAGTCCAGACATCCTGAAGCCCTTCGGTGGGATTACTGTTTCTCTGCACGGCACTCACGCCTTAAAACGTGTTCTTTTTTTCTTTTTTATATTTGGAATTAAAAGGACGACAGCAAGCTTGACGTTCATCCTAAAGTCAAAACCAAACACATGCTACAAATGCCACATGTGTCTGGTTTTCTTGCATTTTCCTCTCAGTGTAACGTATCATCACCCTTCATGTGTCAGCCAGTCTTCTTGGGGCATTAAATGTTTGCTCCTGTAATTGGAGTTGTTAACTTGTAAATAAAGGATAAACTGTATGTTCTGGAGTGTTTGTAATTGTAATTGTCCTTGTGTTGCTGCCAGAGAAAAAGTATGTCTTTTTGACATCACACCCACCCCCCTACCTCCCTAACCCCCTCCCCCCCTTCCCAAATGTCACAGCACTGCATCTAAATAAAAAAAAAGCAACAACAGCAGAGTCAGTGAATTACTGATCTATCGAAGGGTGCAGAATAATTGTTTGGTCTGTTCAGCATGACTGCAGCCTCCACTCTCTTTGGAAAGGGTGTCATCCAGTGCCTGTGATCTCCACACTTTAGATTTAGAACATGTTGCCACATGACAGATCTTGGTGGAAATAAATAAATGATTAAAGTCCGGGGGAGAGGAAGGAAAGGAGGAGATGGAGGTGGGGGTGGAGGGGGGGCAGGGGGGTGGATTAACAATGTTCCACCACTCGTGAGGAGATTGAACAATAATAGCCATGGATTTCCTCTCAGCTTGAGTGTTCACTTCGATGGCAGTTTCACTAAACTCACCCTTACTAACATGAATAATAAAGGAAAAATAGGTAGCAACTCATCAGGTCTGTCAATGCCCCCTGACAACGGCATCCTCCGGCTGAATCAAGGGGAATATGATAGCTGGAAAAGTCAGCTCTAAAGTCAGTCCTTCCCTAGGCTGTTTCAGTGATCAGTCAGCTAGCAGTAATTGAATCACATGAAGAGAATTCACTTAGAGAGAATGCAGAGGGAGTCGTGTTCTCCTGCAGGAGGGCAAAATAAAGCCGTTTGCGCCAGGAGCAGTCCACCACTCGGAGTGGATTGTAGCATGGAGGAGGCTCGCAGGCTAGTATTTTTTAAGAGCATTGCTGCTCTCAGGGCATAATGTGACCTGTATAACAGACATGTGGAACGGAACGGTCACTGCAGACAGATACTGCACAGTATGTTGAGTGGAGAGACAGGACAGTGGTTTGCGCATTTTTATTTATGAATATTAAAAAAAAAAAAAAAAAAAAACCCTACCACTCACAGACGATGTGTTTAAATGTTTTCTTTTTTTGTCGCAGCTCTTCCTCCATTTGATTTTCAAATTTACAGCTAATTAATCTTTTAATCTCTGTTAGGGAGGAATACGGTATGTAAATGATCTAATCACTATTCATGTCACCAATTAGCACACAAAATTTAGTGTCTTGTGAGAAGCCACAAAGCCTCACAACACGCACAGTCGCTGTGTTTGCTTTGCATCTCAGCATCTGGGACAATTTACCATTCTGTAGTGGTGGACTAAAATACTGTTCAGCAGTACCAATGAAAACAGAGTGCAAGTCAGTTTTATCTGAGTTTTGAATCTCTAATTCACATTTGTCAGCCAGTTTTTTGTTTTTTTTTAATCAATCGACCTGTCATCACTAAAAAGAGAATCCTTCTTTTTAGAAGCCAGGAAATGAAAATCCAGGATCAGCATGAGTCAGAATCAAAGAATTCATCTACATATACTATATAAGGCTGTACTGAAAAAATTCAAAGCTTCGAAGCTTCATTCATTGAATTGGCACTCCATTGTGAAATTAAGCATTCGATTATTAGGATGGCTGCTCAGCTGCAGTTTTAAGGTTATTGCAAATGTAATAAATGAAATTTAGATGTTAAAGCGACCTACTTTGTATTATCATTTAACATGAACGATTTTACTGATAAACACATTTGCACTTTTTGAACTTCAGTAACGGAGGCCTCGTCTTGCTCTTAATGAAGGCGTCATAAATTCACATGTAAATTAGGAATAACGTTCATTCCTGATTCTCAGGCCCGGACAACAAGAACGTCCAAAAACACCGCTGGTTTGGAGGCATTTTACTGATGATTGTAAAAAGGCGGAGTGCCAGATATGCAAGATAAAACTCATGTACCATCACTCAACAATAAATCAGGGAAAGCATCTGAAACACGTACATTTATGTTTAAATTCATCAGATGGCTATCTAAGTAAATTAAGGTAAGATAGCCCATGACTTTTCTGACTAAACAATCTCCATTATTTGGCCTAAAGAATTTTATTTATTTTTTTCTAAACGTAGTTTGCAACTCCGTTATGTCTGTTAAAGTGTTAAACCTAAAAAGAAAAAAGTGTGACATGCAGTTTCTCATCATCACCTCTTTATTCAAATTATTGAGTGGAAAGCAGAGTATCCCGAAACAGCAGGTCAAAACGATGACGTCATGCCACAGACACTCAAAGCTTCGTTCGAAAAAAAGCTGGCTAAAATTTGATTGGCAAAAAATGGCATTCGATACAGCCCTAATATTATATTACATCATTTAATAGTTTGTATTGTACTACATGTTGTCTTTACACTACATATTGACCTGTTTTAGTCGGCCCCTTTTGTGTATCATGCAACATTGAAGAAATACTATTTTTCCCCTCATTCTTCTGCCTGTCTTCAGGATCTCTGATCTGTCTCAGATAACTGATATATGTGTGCTGTCTTGGCTTTAGCTGGCTGTGCCTAGCGTTACATTCAAATATTCAGTTAAAAAAAAATACTGAGCTAGAGATCGGAATTGAAAAAAGAAAAAAAAAAAAACTGCATTAGTCAGAGTAAAAAGCGATGTTAGCACTTCATAGAGAATTGTACCAAAATAATAAAAGTAGTAATAATAAAATAAAATTATGGAAAGTATTTCATGTCGCAAATGTTGTTTCATTAGGCTTATGGCAGCATGAGTACCTTCATGGGTCTTTTTCTGCTCTTGCATTCTCACTAATGGACAGAACAGAAGAGCCCAAACCGAAAATGGATGTGTGTCCATTTATGCACAAATAGCCATCCATATTGATTGAGTTCGTGTGGATTAAAACCCAAGGGGGTGGGGGGCAGAGGGGGGGGGGGGCGTCTAGAAGAACAGTACAGAGAGAGGAGGCAAAACAGAATAAACTGCTTCCCTGACCCTGGTGAAGAATGACAGGCGCTCCTGGGGGAGATGGACGTTTTTGATGTGCTTGTCTGTGTTCTTCACAGTGTGAAAAGCCTTTTAAAAGTCACCTCTACCACTTCAGAAAAACTCTCTCAATTCTCCATATCCCCAGCCACTTCTAGGCTTTTTACCCTCAGCCTTTGAAAAAATACATTTTCATTGGAAGAGTCCACAAGGAGAATAATGAGTAATTATTTACTTTTTAACTTTGTCTTCTGTCAGTGAATTATTTCTGCAAACCCAAGGCTGGGCATGGCGATTTGTTTGATTCTTCCGTCCATGGAGTTCTAGTGTTTTCTTATGATATCCATGCATTTGAATAAAACAAAAAGACCATAAAAATCAATCCCTAGCGAGTTCACCACATTTTGTTTTAACTCTGCCCGAAACACAGCCAAAGTTGATTAAAATGTTAATTGCAATGAAATGTGTTGCAAAAACTCCTGAGTGTTGAAAGTATCTGTTGATAAAAATTATTGATCCCAAACTATTTCCAGCTGATGCATAAGACGGCAAATGTGTCAAGGGGCTGAACACTCTGTGACAGTCCTTTTGCACCAAGCAGCAACATCCAGCAGAACAAAGACTGAAGTTTCAGACTGAGCATTGTGACTGATCTAATTCAGATCTCATTTTGTTTCGCTTTTTAAATTAAACTGGTTACATTTGTATGCTGTTTTGTTCCCGAACAGTTACCGCGAAACAAATTTCCAACACGAGTTTGAGTGAACAGCATCGCCGTGTTGAAATTTTCTACCAGAAATTTGCCAAATGAGAATGAGTTCATTCTCGTTTGATTCCCCGTGTAGTTTAAATCATTTTCATTCTGACATATTCCACCTACAAGAAGAGTTGTCTATGTGAGGAAGAGTCCCGAATGATTAAAGATGCCTGAATTGTCCTTTTCCTTTAAAAAGAAAATGGCTTCTGACAGTGCTGGGTATATTAAATGGTTACTTATGTTCCCTGACCTTTTCTAAATTCATCAAGTCTATGGAAAAGGAAATATCACATCTCTCTTCAAACTGACAGGCATGTCTTCCTTTTGGTAGACACCCATCAAGATGATAGAACTCCAAAATAAATAAATAAAGAAAGAAAGAATCTTTTAACTTGTATGGAAAGTCATGATCCATAGTTGTTGGGCTGGAGTGTATTGAATTGGCCTGGACTGTCCACGTAAGAGAGGGCATTGTTTGGTAAATGGCGAGGTTTATTCGATTTGGAAGACAGCGCTGTACCGCTATCTGAAGAAATAAAAATTGATAGAGTCGCAAAATCGTATTTCTTCTTGGGGGATGTGACACTCTTTGCTTTATATGAGGTGAAAGTGTCAGGGGGAAAAAGACACTTCAGATGGAATATACAGAGAGATACGGAAGCTCCATTTCTCATCGTGTGTCACGGTCCCACTGTCTGAACACTATGCCCATTCCTCACTAACAATGACATGACTACAGAGGAAGAAAACACAAATTCTCAGTCATGATTAAATCTTCCCATTCACTGTCAGAAACACCAGTGATGAATCATTCCTGGAAGAATTTCACCAATGATTCTTTTTTTTTTTTTTTTTTTAAACAATCCCCTCTTCTCTCTCTGGTGATTTTTCCTCCACATGTGATTCTATTATTAAAAAGAAAAAAAAAAAAGAAAAAAAAAAAGGTCATCAATTATTTCTCCACTTACACTATTAGCTTTCTGCTCTCACAGAAAAAGTCATGAAAGAAAGAAAATGAACGAAGCTTCCTCGTGAAAGAATGGGAGCACACCATTTCTCAGGCCTTCGTAATTTTGCCTGGTATTGATTATCACCATGCCTCCAATACATGCTTGTCTCCAGCAGCCACAAAACAAGTGCAATTAATGGTGTCAATATACATACACACACGTACATACACACACGCACACACACACACACACACACGTATATAAATGTCACGTATATATACACACACGTACAGTATGTATGTTTCCGTATGCAGTGTTTATTGCACATATAACAGACACTGTAGAGGCTGTAAGTGGAAAGAGCTTGGTATGCAGAAGTCTGAAAATGAAATTTTACAGGGAATTTCACAGCTTTGTGTCTGGCACATTTTGAAAGTGGGTCATCTGCCGATGACACAACAGACACTGGGTCGGCCTTGTCAGCCCTAATCAATGCCAGCGCGTATTCTCAGGGCCAAACATGTCACACTGTCACCGACAGAAAGTCTGTTTACTCAAACTTAAGCAGCTACCAACAATCACAAACAAGGACTGAGCATAATTCCTGTTCTAGAGAGCAGACAGGCTAGTTAGCATCCTGATGTGTGGCAGAATGTATTGAGATAGCAAGATGAAAAAAAACATAATAATGGAGACATTCACGGAGACTTTCATTTAAAAAATAAACCCACGTCCTACAGTCCATACATTTTCGTTCAAGAAGGATCCTTAACTATCACTTTAGGCTTTCCTTTTTTAAAGAACAATCAAACTTACTGTCACAATTTCCAAATTGCTGTCACTGGCGTGGAGTTCATGCCGTGCCTCTGTTTTCTCCGGTTCACACTGGAGTAGCTCGAAACCTACAGGGAATGAATGAATACAAATCACTGTAGCGGCCACATTTGTCAGTGTCTACATGAAACTACTTTCTAATCTCTCTCTATCAGTATGATATGCAGTCATTTGCTACTTTCCACAGATTCCTTCATTGACTTTGGCCCTCAGAGATTACTCACTGCGTGAGTCACTGAAACCAAACACACACATATTCACGTCTTGGACAAATGCGACGGCCAACATGCTGCACTTAGCATGAGTCACTTCTAGCACCACCATATGAGAGGAATGGAGAGAGACCTTAACACGGTGTTAAATCACCGATCGCTACAGGTCCAAACACAGTGATGTCTGCATTACATCTTAACGGGTAGAATGGGGACTGGGTGGGGTTGGGGTGGCGGGTGGGGTAGGGGTTGGGGGTGGGGAGGGTGGATAGGTGGGTGTGATGGTAGTGTATTGAAAATGATCACACAATTAAAAATATCTCCAGACGCCAGTCATGTGTGCAAAGCGAGTGGAGAGTGCACAATGGAGGAAGCCAAGGTGTAATTCATGCAGAAACTGTGCCAGTCACAATGTGGATATGGGTTACCCCATGCTGACAGCGCCAGCATGAAAAATGGATTGCTAGCCTGTAAGAGGTGATACGGGGGTGGGGGGGGGGGGGGGGGGGGGGGGCATGTGACAGGCGGGATGTTGTCATGTTAATCTGACAGAAAGAATAGAGAGGACGGCGGTTTGACTGACAGTAGAAAGGTGTGTTTACCAACATCCCCCACAGGTGAGGCCTGGGCAGCATTCTAATTTGGGTCAGGTAGCATGCTCAATTTCCCTGCCTGTCAGAGCGGACACGCTGAAACACAAGACTTTTGACGCTGGCATTTCCCATCTCTCAGTCCGCATGACAGGCTTAGTCCTATGGAGGCTTAGCACTGGAGCGGGTCAGTCAGCAAAACTTTGCCTTTGTTTTTTTATAGGTGAAAAAAAGATGAAGAAACTGTATACTGATATGGCATAGGCGCTAGTCCTCGGTGAACTGTCATCAGTTCTTTGACACTCTTCGGGTAGTTCACTTTCTTCCTGCCTTGGTTTTACCTGTCTGCTGTCACGCTTTCCGTACCCTATCTACGTGCTTCAGAAGACCTCACGCATGTGAACGTGAACCAGCATTTGGTTTCAGAAACATGCGTGCAGATCAGCCACTGTTGGGATCAAGGTCAGGCAATATCTACCCCAGCTGGGCGTCTTATAAGATCTGTTTAGGCATCTTGGATTAGGTTTCACGCTGCGATGAAAGGGGTTGCCTGCTGCACTGCTGTTGCCTTTTCGCGGTCGGATTCAGTCCTAATGAGTCTGACTTTCCAGAGGTGTTCCAGCAGAATGAAGAGGTGTTTCTAATAGGCCTATGTGTCTAGACAGATCATTGACCCAGTCTTTTGGCTTTTTCACCATTTACGAGTCAGTATTTATCTTCATTAACTTTTTCACTGATCCTCACAGCATACATCAGCCCGTAGACCACAGGACTGGTATGTCAGCGAGCTTGAAACAAGCAAAAAGCAAGTGAGAAAGTATATGTTTACATACATATAAATGAACACTGAACTTTTTATTTGTGTACTCAGACCTGAGTGTGTGAGCACATATACTGCAACTGACATTTGTCATCATTAAGATGACTATTCCAAAATTGCATTGTAGCTGCCAAACCTGAGTGTGTGTTCTTTTTGCCTTTTTTTTTTTGGGAGAGGGGGCGTATACACAGAGAGCATGAATCAACATTTTGATTAATATTTTGAGGCGACTCTGATAAGATTTCGACAGAAGAGAAAGTAGTGCATACTCTTCCTCGACCACAAAGAGTGAGGAAAGGTCAGAGATGAGTCATCCTCACTCAAAAGATGAAGACACTGGAACCCAAGAAACTGCTCTCTGATCAATGTCATTTAAACCAACTTAAACCAACTAACGTCAACAGTGGGTCATTTTCAGTTTTTCTCTTTTTTTCTCACTATGAAAAGGTCACCTTTTTAGATTGCAGGGGACCGTTAAAATGACTATTAAATGTTAGAGATTAAACATATATTTTTCAAACTGCAATTACAAAATACTCTTTGTAATATCATTTAATTTTGCCCTCTTCTGAGAGTGGGGCTAAGAGTGGTTTACTTGCCTAAGATAATCCAAGGAAGCATCGCCTCAAAAAAAATGCTGATAAATTTGAACTAATTTAAGACCGACCACTTAAGTCCCCCAGGCTATGGGCAACATTCAGCGAATGCAGTGCAGTGCTGTTTTTACGCATTGTACAAAATAATGGTGTGGAGCATATTGTTTGACACATTGACATATTGTTTGTTTACATGTTATTTTAAACATCATTTTTTTTCAGTGGCATACCAGTTTATGACAAAGCTTATAGCATATAAAATCCAGATGTCATTTCTTTATTCCATACACATTTCATTTAATGCCTTCAGGCTCTGCTATAATGATAAGTTTGGTACTGGAAAAAAAAATAAGCTTGGCATTATTTTTATGTCTGATGGGTTTTTTTTTTTGGTTTTTTTTTGGACATGAAAATATTGCTCTCTCTCTCTGCAATGATTGGTTATCCGCACTGGATCATAAGTTACAACACTTCTCCTGTTGAAAATGTGCATATTCATAACAGGAGCTCAGGGCATCTGATGTCTTATTTTTTTTACTGCCTTAAGTGAATATGCTTATACCTTCATGCATAGAAATGTAGTTAGTGTGGGTTATCTGGACGTTTTGCCACAGCCACCTTAAGCTTAAACGACCTCTCTGACCCAGGCCATGCTTAGGCTTTCATCTGCATCTGTTTCCTCTAAGTGACACTTGACCTTTAAAATCTATGACTTGCTGAAAAAAACTGTTGAGCTAATGTTAGAGGACAATTGACTCTCCAAAGGTCACCTGAAAGTATTTATTTATTTATTTTCTTTCTTTCTTTCTTTCATTCTCTCTTTCTTTCTTTTCTCATTTCTTTGTTTTGCCAGCTATTTATTTTACCAACTGTTTATTTACCTCTCTGTATTAAACTGCTTCCACTTCCTCAACATTGCCTCTGTGTTATGAACACACCAAACCCCGGCTGGGTCTGAATGTTGTTTTCGCCTTTGAATAAGAACAGTGTGAGACAGTGAAAAAAGCCACCATATCAAATCCCATTTACTCCATTTTCAACATGGAGAAAAAAAAAAAAAAAACCTAGAAATTACTATGACTAAGCCTCACGCCTGACACGAAACTACGACACATGAAATGTGGTGTGTGTGTGTGCGTGTGTGTGTCTGTGTGTGTGTATATATGTGTGTGTGTCTTCATTCAAGAATGACATCTGTATTCAGAGCTCAAGTAGATATTACAAAATTATGAATCATGAATTGTTGAGTTTCCTCAAACAAGAGAGAACAGAGGGATAGTCCTTCAGACGTTCAGAGACATGGCGGTGCTGTTAAACTTTCCTGGCTCTAACTGAATGAAACGGAGGAGGGAGCAGATAAGCACTCTGTATAAAGCTGATCAAAGGCTAACATCTCTTTCCCTCTATCTCCTTGTCACTGATGTTCAGAGTTTGGCCTTTCTCTGCGCTGGTCCACATACTTTCACACTTTGCGCTGTCTGAAGGAATATAGCTTTTATAGAGCACGGAGACTCATTTGTCAAACATGGTTAGCAGCTCTCTTGGCAAATGCTTTATTCTTTTATCTTTGCTCAAAAGGAGATTACTGCAGCACTTCCATATTTTAGCTGTCATTGTAGTACTTTTTTTTTCCCCCAGCTTGCACATTTGAGCTGAGTTTAAACAACTGTGCTGGATTAGAAAAACAGAAAAACCAATTTACTGTTCCAACAAATGGCTAAATTAGGAGGATCCACAGAGAAGACATGTGCAAAGCATTGACACTTTTTCTTTTTTCTTTTTTTTTTTCTTTTTTTTTTTAGCATCAGAGGAAAGGTGTCTTTCGGAGTTTTTGGTGACATATGTAATATCCGTTCTTGTAATATCTGATCATTTCATTGAAATATCTGTTCTCGATCACAGAGGAAGTACTTGTGTTTATGTGGTGTAAGGCACACACACAACAGCAAACTCAACAACTGGACTAATTAAAGCCAAACCTGCCTCAGTAGGTCTGTGATGTTATCGTTCGAATGTCTGTTTTTTCAAGCTCATTTTTACTGACAATAACAAGTACTCTGGCTGTATAGCCAATCATGTAGCTTGAATTTGCATAATTCTGGCTCTTAGCAATGGCAGCTGTCTACTGGCAATTCATTCGGACTCTAATATCAATCTGAGATCAAGACTAGCTGTTTGACCCAATGGCAAATAGAGTTTTGCTGATGGTGTGCAGGCCCAGTGAAATTAGCTAATTGAATGTAACTACATTTCAGTCATAGGCTTTCAGTCCCGTATTGAAGCCATGAGAGGAAACTGCTAAGGGAGGCTAAAAAGGATATGAAACCAGCAAGAGTGCTGAATGTAAGAGTTAGCACGCGCCGACTGAAACTGCCCTCACAAAACCCGCATTAGCTCTCATGGCCACGACCAGATCCTTGGCTCGCCAAGCTAACAGTCTTTCCCAAGAGAGGAACTCACACCCAGATGCACTTTTGGTTAATTTAGCTCGGATGAAGAATCATAGAACATGAAACAGCGGCAAGAAATTCGATTATTTTCTTTACTTCTCAGCTGATTTGGAGGAGAGCTCTGTAAACACTGAGGGCTATATTACCTAATGCGCGTACATGGCAGCGGATAGAGCATCATGGGACGACATGAACCTTTTCTCTGGTCCTGTTTACCAGCACCCGGAGTTCAGCACGGCCAGGCGGTGAGGAGGAGGAGGAGGAGGAGGAGGAGGAGGTATGGTCCATGTGTTCAGCCAAGCTAAGGGGAGGTTCTGGTGGACTCAGGCTCCATCTGGGAGGACTGGGATGCAATTGAGTTCAAAGGAAACAAACAGCAATGTGATTACCCTTCTTGTTTTGGAGCTTTTCCCGGCAACTGACAAAGTAGGGCTCTGGCACACGCCCAGGCATTCAGAGCGAAAGGAGATTTGAATAGGGTGGCAGGGAAAAAAAAAAAAAAAAAAAACCTTGAAGGGGTAGGTAGAAAGCTGTTTTGTCTCTTCTCCGTTATGGGAAAACCGTGTGTCATCACTTCGTAGTGCATGAAATTGACATTTTGCTTGGTGAATATAGACTCCAACAATACATATAGCCACAAAAAAAAAAATAGATGACATTTCCCTTACATTTGTATTATTTTACTCTGTAGTTCTTCGAAGATCTTTTGTTGTTGTTGTTGTTGTTGTTGTTGTTTCCTAGCTAGTTAACAAACTTTACAAAGAGGGCTGTGCCTAGCCCACCTCCATGAAAGGCGACATGGGATATCGTGGAGTGTTCAAAGTCCAAGAAGAACTGCTTTTTTAAAGCACACACAGTGCAGCCTAGAGACAGAACTGCATGGTAATGAGTCTCCAATCCATGTTTGAGGCTTTGTGCTGCTGGCAGTGTGGCAGAGTCCTCTCTAGTCACTGTCAGAATGAGCCATAAACCCAGTGGTGAAGACAGAGTGAGGAAAGCCATGCAGATGAGAATGTAGGCAGCCCCCCTCTTGCTCTAGAATTGGTTTTTACTCAGCCAGGAAACCACACCAACTGACAGGAAATGTTTCCAAGACATTGGATACATTCTAATAATTGTCACGTTCATTCACATTGCCAGAATGTTACTTAGAATGTTTTGCATTGCATTTTGCTTGAGGGTTCTGCTAACATTAAAACGTTTAGGGAACCTGAAGAAAAGTGGACAAAATGTTATCAGAATATTCACCTGTACCGTTTCACGCATTCTGGATATGCTTTCAGAATCTAAAACTGTCTGAATCATTATAACAAGATAATATAACATTTATGGCTCATTTTCAATATACACAGATGACTGTAAAAATGGGGTGAGGTGTTAAAGGTGCTGATATGAAGGGACTATAAACCAGCAATGTTTTGTAATGTGAAAATGTAGCTGGGTTCACATTTTGTGCAAAAGGTAATCGTTATTTTATTCATCTGGCCTGTGTTAATTCACGTACCAGATGCAGTAGGCATCTTCTAGGCTTTTAAAATGCGTATTGTTCAATAGCAGAAGGTTCACGCTTGAATCCACACTACACCCTTGAAAACGATGAGATTACAAGACTCGGTACTAAATTTAGCAGGACCTTCAGAAATGTCTCCTTCAAGTCTCCCAGCTGCTTTCTCTGTAATGAACCTGAATCTCACATGTGACAGGTCTACATCCTCAGCCCCAACAATAAAAACACAGAGGCTGACAGAACCGTGGGGTTCCACGGGTCTTACATGCTAATTCTGTTTTCCTTCCCTCTCCATTACTTTCTGACAGGGATAAATTCAGTGTAGACTTAACCCCATATCTCTCCATCAGCCAAATCCCATATCAGCTTGTCACAGAATGTACAGAGAGGAATCGACAAGGTAGGCTATAAGCTTGTGTCCACGTGTAATATATCATTACTTGTTTAATAAATTAGTGACTTCCAGAATACGAACTTTGAAATAAAAGAATAATAAGCTTTGGGCTAGACTTAAATAATGTGTATATGTTGCGTATGTAGCTGTAGAAAAAAAAAAAGGCACATAGCAAAATTTTTTGTAAACCAGGTCCTCCATTTCTAATGCACTACACAGCAGTGAATGTAGTTTCTGTATCTAATTTCCCAGTCAAACAGTATCATATTTCTAACTAATGAGTAAGGCATCTTCAGGATAGCATGTAATACGCAGTGGCAAGCATTGTGCTTTGGAGTATCATTATATTCCATTAAACATAATCTCCTCAAATGTGTGTGAGTGATTCAATACCTCGTTATGATATCTAATGAAATTGCATTTTGGGAGTTAATTTTCCAACTGGACCAAAGCACAGCCACAGTGGAAAGAGCGGGTTGTCAGAGGAGAGGCGCTTTTACAGATGCAATGTTCTCACGACTCGCACCCGGAATGGCTGATTAACATCTGATTAAAACGATTTGACTAATAACTCAGACCAAGTGTCAGAGGAGACCAGCGGAGATTCTCACGTGAGACAAAGTAGTTACTCCTGAAGGATGTAGGGAGAGGAGACAGATCCTAAGCCGGTTCTGAAGACCTAAAGCACTGTCCATGTTTGGGTCATTGTTATATGGTTATATGTTTAATCTACAGTGAGTTTAGCCAGTATGCAAGTCTCAAAATAAACTGCAGTTCATCAGACCAAATGATACAATATGCAGTAGATTGTATGTGGAGTGAGGCAGTGTGCGGATGCACATGGAAGCAAACAGTGGTGACGGACTGAACCCCTTAAGCGAGATCATGTTGACTTAGTTAGCTACACTTCAAACAAGCAGAGGCGTTACTTTAAAAGCCCGGACGTGGCATAAGCAAATTTCCTTCCAATTCTTCTTTGCAGTTTAAGGACACTGACTTTGAAAAAAATGCATGTATAATTAGGCAGTGCTCTGCAAGGCATTCTGAGCTTAATGGCAGTACGTGTTTTAACACTCTGGTCAGCGGGCCCACACATACTCAAGTTCTCTTTGGAAAGGAAATCTATCAAAACATTTAATTAGTTTATTCTCACACTTTATTCATTATACAGGGAAGGTTTTCGCGCATTTCTCTACTGCTGTACAAAGCAAAGGCTTTCCGGGCATGAAAAAATAAAAATCTATTCATCTATTATTAAATGGATTTAGAGTGCAATTGCTTGGATTAGACAAGGGCTTTGTTTCTGTAATGGAGGGATGTAACGACATCTCACCACAGGCTACTATAAAACAACACATCACAGAAAACAGCAGCATAGTGAAAACTGCAATGAAATAAATAGAGTAAAAACAGAGATGTTGAAGCACAAGAGCAGTAGTTTGCAGACAGACATAGTACTATGTGAAAGTAGTTTGCCCTTTCAAGTGCCATTTGGTACAGAAAATTATGATTTTTTTTTTCCCCCAGCCATAATTATCAAAAGAACTTTGATGATACGGCTTCGGATCTCTTTAAAGACTAACCTCCAGAGGTCAGGTATGCATTTGTGGCTGGTCCACATTATTCATGAATTAATTGTAGCTCTGTTCCGTTTTCCATCTGGCTTAATTTTTTTTTTTTTTTTTTATGCAGAAGTCTACTGGAAATCCGTTTTGTAGCGCGGTATGTGGGTTTCTAATCGGCCTCTGGTGAGGCACACGGCTTGTCCGGATGCAAAGCTAGAAATTGTTTTGCGGGTAATAAAGCAGCTTTAAATAATTGAAAGCCTGAGACATGACTCACAGTTCCACCTGAGAGCAAACAGGCACATAGGACCAAATCCGTGTAGAATTAACCTGTCTCAGGGGATTGTTTTCAAGCTGAGCTGAAATACCTTCTGAGGATAAAATGTGACTTCTCTTCATGAGAAATTCAATAAACGCTGGAGATTCTCTGAGAACATTCTTTGCATTTTGATATAGAGATCAAGAGGTAGAAATACACCTATACAGAGAGGATAAAAGTACAGCACAGAGATGAGGCAAGACAGGTATAAAGGCAGTGGATGTGATAACATAAAAACGGATCATTCTGAATACAGCACTTGTAGACAGTATTTCCAGAATTACTTTTCCAAATTGTGATTGTAGAAAATATAATTGAATTATGTATCTACACTGAATGTACTCTACAGATATTGCTGAAGCTGAGTGCATGTGTTCCATGTATTTTCAAATAATGAAATGTGTGGTTTTTGTTCACTGGCAAAAACGGAAGAAAAAGTCTATAGAAGTCCAGTGAATAGAAAGACCTCTACAGAGCATGGACACAGTGATGTCCTTCATGATATTGAATAGAAAAAATAATCTGTTCAAGAAAAATAGTGAGATACATAATAATTGAAAGAATATTCTGAGAAAGGTATGATCAGTCCCTCACTTCTGCAAACTAAAATAAATCTCCACCAGTCAAACAACTTGCAATATAAATTCACAAGGGACTTTCTCTTGCTAAAACATTCATGCCATGCCAAAAGGTATGGTCCATTTAGCCATGAGCAAGGTTTCATCTTTAAAACCTTTGACATTTCACATTACATACAGTATAGATGTACATATATGTACATATACATATGTATTTATGTATCTATAGATAGATAGATAGATGCACTTTATATGGCTGTGGAATTAGTAGTGTGTTCTGTAGAAAGTGTTTTTCATCTGCAATTTGATTGATTGATTGATTGATTGCTACCATATTCATTCGACAAATTACTTTGTATATTCGTCAAAAGAAGATAGTAGCACTCATTTAATTAACTAAATATTTAGCAAAGTATATCACATTATTTCAGCAAACCCCTTTGTTTTACTAAATACAATACACCTCAAAGTATGCTCAAACTCAAAGAAAACAGAAGAACCAAAAAGCAACCCTAACCCTAACTCTTATTTTCAGCCTTTGTAAAGCCAATAAAACCATGTGACTGAAACACTTGAGGAAAAAAAAAAAAACACTTACAGCGGCTTATGTTGGATTACAATGGCAAGTTATGTCAACCGAGTCAACTATCTCAACCACAATGAAACACGCTGTGTCCTACAAATATCTCCAGACCATGTTTCTAGATCACTGGTTATGGATGTTCAATGCGCTTTTGAGGTCACTGGATACAGCAAGCCATCTATGAATAACTCATATCTACTCATACTCATATGCACAGAACCTATGTATCATTGGAGAGGGAGTGTGGTTGGGTGAAAAGCCGGTTTGCGGAAATGCCTTCGCGGAGAAACGAGACAGATGCAGAACCGCTTTGCAGGTCTTAATGAGAGGAGGAAGCCAAGCGTGAAGAGCAGCGGACTACACCCCAGAGATGGCACAGAGTGAGCACGTGAAGGCCTGGAAAAGCTTCCAAGATCTCTTTATTGGTTCCTGTGGCAGGTTCATTTGTCAGGTTCCCAGAGATTAAGATATATAATAAACGACCGTACGTTACGCGTTACGAGACCTCAGTCACCTTACATTAGATGATTCATCACATTCAGTAGTAGCATCTATTTATTGCAGAAATGTAGAGAGTTAAATCAGTAGTCGTGAAAAGAAGTGGGGTTGGGGGTGGGGGGGGGGCAAATTGTGGCGATGCAAATGATGTTTGGAATCATAATTATGGGGTTGCATAATGCATTTGGGAATTACAAGGGGCTCTCTTGTTGTTTGCAAATGTGTTACACCATCCTGTGAAAGTAATTAATTTACCTCTTCCAGCACGGACCTTTAAAACCACTCTATTTGTGTATTCTCTTTGGGAGATCTGATCATTTATTTTCCTCCACACTAAACCCCACTGAAATAAGAACGCAAGAACACTGTAACTACATCACAACCATGTTAGATTTCAGAGGCTTGGGTTTATGGCGCTTTCTCTAGCCTAAGGATATGCATTGAGCAGGAGAAGAAGAATTTATGTTAATCTAAATGGACGAGCAAGTGGGTGTTTAAAATGATGTGCAAGGACAAGTATAAAGTAGCCTATAATATATTTCACTTAAGATATGTTAGAGTGACAGTTTACCGAATCACAGGGTTAACATCAAGCATGACTGACAGGTTGCAAACTGCTGCTGTCCATACAGTTAGGTAGACCTTTGAATGCTACTACACTTTAACTACAGACATGTGTCTGGTCAGCGTGAACATAAGTCTTGTAGTCAGAGAAAAAGCATTAGTGAAAGCAACCACCCCCCCCCCCCAAAAAAAATTCTTCAGAAGCCTCAGATCTAGCTCACAGTGGGGATTAGAGTCATTATACACCTCGTGCCTGGAAATTGAGCAGCACGCAGTGGGGAGGACGGAGGTGCCAGTGAGGAGGTGGTGCTAGCTGATTGATCGATTGCATGACACTCAGGCCTCCTGCTGGATGGTCTACGCGACCCAAAGCCGCACGGTTATAAAGGTTCTCTTCAAACCTGTCTCAACAGAGATTTAACGGATGAGAGACCGAGAGAGAAATCTAGAGGGAGATAGAGAGACTTCATGAGACGTCTGAGAAAAAAAAAAAGACTTTTTCTTTTCACTAGGGAAGGATGTCAGTCTAGCCATACTACTGACTGTATGAGATAAACTATTTCTTCCATGCATATTTAAAAACAAAAAAAAAATCAAGAGGAAAAAATAGTATCAAACATCAAAAAAAAAATAGAAGGCGGCGCAGTGAATATGCCGTATTTGTGGTGATTGGTGAGTGTGGTTATATAAAACTTCAATACAGCATGCCATGCAAAAATTAGCAGCTAACTGCTGCTAATTCACTGTTGGAACAATATGCAGTAAGTCATGTGAATGCTGGTGGTATTTTTAAAGTTATCAACAATACACTCAAACTGACGATTAATACCGTAGTGCCATTCATTCACGCTTCACCACTGAATGTGTCTGGATGTAAACATAGGAAAACGAATAAACAAGACAAATGTACATGTCTCTACGTGAGATATGTGCTCTGTTTGATATGTTTCACCTCGCTAGGCAACAATAATCAATACCAGATATAAAATAACAAAGTGCTTTGGACCTGGTTCCTGTCCCTAGCGTGTATTGTAAAGTGTATTTATGAGTATCATAGCCTGTTTAAGTGCGGCACTCCGAATGAACGGACAGAGGCCGCTGTAACTCTGCAACTCCAACTCGGATGTGGGACCTGACATGTAAGAGTAACTTTAAAATGCGTAGACCCTGCTCTTTCAAATAGGAAATGTTTGCCAGCTTTTTCATCTTTTTTCGCCGCTGTGTTCCTCTTATCTTAAGAACAAATCTCCGTTTCACCCTTTCGTACGTGCGTGTCAGCAGAGGGAAATAATTGGAGAATATGAGGCCATACTTGACCAGCAGGCCTTTGAGCAAAGCCAGTCACACTGAACGCCTCACACTAGTCAGACCATAACCAGTCAAAACAAGACATGACACTGTAAAACCGTGTGAAGTGTTTAAAATGAGGACATAGTGCATCTGTCGGCCTCTAAACCATCAATAGACTGTTTGATCCATACGCTGCTATCACAGCTACAGTGAGCCCCTGAATGACTTTATGGTGATACTCGTGCACTGCTCACTGAGTAGGTACATTACGCCTATTGAATGACAAAGCAAATATTTCTTACAGAGGAAAAGGTAAAAAATTGGTGAACCTTTCCCTCAGTATCACACGCAGCCTTTGTCTGTATGTAAGCGTGTCAGAAAAAGAGAAAAAAAAAAGAAATGCAGAACGCTTTAGAGGGAAAAGGTACTTTTATCATTACAAGCTACTGATTTTCTCCATTTTCTCCTCACAGATTTTCATTTTTGTACTTCTCAGGACAGGGAATGGGAGGGGTCGCTCTGCTGCATTTCATCCCACAATCATGTGGTGTTTTGAGCAAGACTTCGTATGGCACGGTATCCACGGTAACCCCACTCCATCTGATTTCTCTCTCTCTCTCTCTCTCTCTCTCTCTCTCTTACTGACAGATTTTAATGAGGTTGTTGGGTCTGTCTCAGCATGGAAAACATTATTCGTTTTCAATTCGCTCAACCAATCTACCAAAAAGAAAACGCCATCCCCACTCTACAGTGTGCTCTTTAAATTAAACCGCCGCATACTTGTCCCATTAGTGTGTCAGTGGCAAGGAAAGATGATGGTCGATTACTAGGGAGAGGGGACAGGCGCGAAACTTTGATTGACCCCTTTTTGGCGGGAACTGATGGTTTTGGTGTGGGGGCAATTCATCAATATCTGACAGAATGATGGAAACGGTCTCCGTTGGTGTCATCTCCCTTTGAACTGAAAATTCAGTTTCATGCTCACTAGCATTGCTGTGTGCTGTTGTTTTCAAACAAGCATTTCATGTACAAAAGTTGGACATTTGACAACAAATCCATAGTATTATATGAGCCTTGCTATGTACGGATCGATGGCCAGACGCCAGATAGATTTTATAGAACGTTATGTATGTCCTTTATATCACGCTAAAACCTGTACATTCTGTAGTGATAGCATGAGATAAAACATTACCCTCTGCTATAACAAACTGTAGCATGCTAAACATTTAATGAGGTCCCCATGGAAACAGCAAATAACAAACACAGACACAGTTTGGCATTTCTTTGTTTAGCTGGCGCGGCTTTTAAATAATCTTATGTGCTGAGGACACTCACATGTGTCTCCAATGTTGACCCCCCCCCCCCCCCCCCCTTTTTTTTTTTTTTCATTCACCCTCATTTTCCAACAGTAATTACCAACGGATATGAAACAAAAGCGAAGGACACTAAGTGTCTGAGGTGGTTCATAAGAGAACTGCAGCTTCTGAAGATAAATCCTTACTGATATTTTAGATATTTTAAATGGATATTTTACAATGTAGCAGATTGCAGATTCTGCCTGTGTTGAGAGAACAGCAGACAAAGTGACAGGTGATTCGTTTGTCAGATAGGTAAAAGATTGGTAATAGACTGTAGCTTAATGTTGGAGTTAAGGTTTGCCGGGTTTTGAATAAATCTGTTGGTTAAAGTGGCTTTTTTTTTTTTTTTTGGTTATGCGCTGATAAAACATTCACAAGTTTTGGGATATCAAAATAAGGGTGCTGCAGATTCATTTGCAGTCAATCTTTTAAAAGCAAAGCCATTAAGCCAGCTTTCAGCCCAGCAAATTACAAGGATATCTATGCACCTCCACCTCCAAATCTGCATTAACTACACCAGCAGGGACAATGAACTTAATTAGATCCTTAAATAACCAGACACAAGTCCTGTCTGAGTCTTCAGCGAAGCAGGTTTCAAATACCATCTCATGCGTGGGAGAAGTCACATGGGTACATGGGTTCACAGTCTTATGAATCTGGGATCTCATTTACCAGTCTTCACAGGCCTAAGGGCAAGGTGAGGGGGACAAGAGTAGCCTTAGCCCTAATTAATTCACTGCCTGTCTGGTATTTGCTCAGAGTCATCAAATGAAATGCTGATGTCAAACGAGAGAGTCGTTGAGCTGAAGTCAACAGGATCCGGAAACCTTTGACATAAGCATATTGTCTCCTCGCTCGGCGTGGATCAAACAGATCTTTCAGTGTTGTCGCAGAGTTTACTGGCTGTGCTAACACTACAGGTGGCCTGTAGTCTGGAGACTGCACAGACAGCTGTGTGTTCACAGCCTCAGGGAGACATGTCGTTTGAGATGATTACCTACAGCACATAGGAGTTACACCAAATGCCCTTTGACCCTGAAGAATGGATTCAGTTCACCTGAGTAAGCACAGGCTACTGGGTATAATCCTTTCCCCCAATCAAAGGTTCATGGAAAAGTGCCTTCGCATTCAACTCCATCATGTCGGCGTTTGTGAACAAAGAGTGATTTTTAGGATCAAATTGACTCCCGAGCCATATAAGGTACTGACTCACACTGTTAAGATTCTGTGCTGTAAGATGGGTCGTGCATACCTTTATATGTGAGCGTATAGTTATCTCCACAATGTCTGTGTTTACCATGTTGTGTTGTTTCCAAAGCATGCATTGCATTAGATCGCATTAGACTGCATTAAATTGAGACTAACATCAATGTCCAGAGATTTTCAGTTCTTCTTTGATTCTTTAAAGTCTTTATATATACACGTCTGCATTCACCACGTTATAGAGAAATAAAAGGTTTCGGTCAGATTGTTAGATCAAGTTCGCGAGGAGAAATGAACCCAGACTGTAAGCTTTCCATTCTCATTCAAACTGCAGATACGCTGAAGATTTACGCCCAGGACTTTGAAAGCTAGAACATGGAAGGGGAGAGGAAGGAGAGAAAAACGGAAAAAGGGGAGGGAGAGTTTCTTATAGCTTAGTTAATAAGCAGCGGAGAGGGGTCGAGTTCCTCGGGGGTTACAAATCCATGGCATGGATTTTTTCCCACTCATGCAATCAGCAGGACTTCCCAGTCTCTGCTCACTACGTGGAAGGTTTGGTTGAAAGCAGGGTGGAAGCACTTTATCTGTCTCCATCGGCGTCCTGGGGACACACATGGCTACACTATACAGAGTCAGCATCAAAAGAGAGAGCAAGTACAAAGTGTTCAAAAATGGCTCCCCAGTGTTTCGAAGGACTCCACATATAAGACGGAGTGAATTAACGAATCTAAAAGCCTTTGTGTAGGAGCAGACCTTCTGCAATGTTTCGTGTCAGTACAGCATCTGTTATTAGGCCAATAAAATACAAATGAGGATGACAGTTTGAGATGCTTTCATTTCCTTTTTACAGAGTTGCAAGTGATAACAAATAAATGCACAGGTAAATCACAGGTAAATCAATTAGCTGGAATCTTTAAGTAAGGAGCACCATCGGTACAACTAAAACAGATCCATAGCATGCATCCGGGCGGGTCAAAAACTGTCTCCACCCATGTTATACACACACAGTCCTTCTGTGATATTAGACACACCCCAAACTGTCTCCACTCATGTTATACACACGCTCCTTGTGTGATATTAGACACACCCCAAACTGTCTCCACCTATGTTATACACACACTCCTTGTGTGATATTAGACACACCCCAGACTGTTTGCAACCAATGTTATACACACACTCCTTCTGTGATGTTAAACACACTCCAAACTGTCTCCTCCCATGTGTTACACACACTCCTTCTGTGATGTTACACACACTCCAAACCATCTGCTCTCATGTGATACACACACTCCTTCTGTGATGTTACACACACTCCAAACTGTCTCCTCCCATGTGTTACACACACTCCTTCTGTGATGTTACACACACTCCAAACCATCTGCTCCCATGTGATACACACACTCCTTCTGTGATGCTCAGCACACAACACAACCAAACCCTCTGCCAGCAACTCCTGCAGCCACACTGACTCTGACCTGTGGAGGCTGACAGAACAGTCACAAGGGAGTTAACGAAAAACCACAACATCTGACTTAGAGTGTGGACCGCACAGTCATTCATTCAACAACTGGAAATCAAGATTCGTAAGACTGTATAACGTGATTCGTATATTATAGCAAAATCCTTAAAGGAACAAGGCACAGTAGGGAAATTTATATTTCTGTTTCATTCACCTTGTCCTAGTCATTATGTGTGAGTATTGTAATGCATAAAAAGTAACTGTATTCAAAGAAATAAAAGAGACCTTTCAATTAATTTCATTAAAAATTGAAAAAAAAAAGCTAAACCCTTTTGCATTATTCATTTAAAAGTTAAACCTTCAGTCTATCACCTTGACTGCAGATAATTATCATGCCTTTGTGTATGATCGCATTCCTCCCAAGGGAGAGCCATGGAACTGTGACTTTTCTGTTGTTTTTGTTTTTGTTATATCCTCTTCGCAAACACTCCTTTTTTTTTTTTTTTTTTTTTTTTAAATCGATGTGCACAGATCTCCTCATAAGTGTTAAAAAAATTCTTTGCATAGCAAGCATGGAAGGCTTCCATACAGAGACAAAGGTGATACTGCATGGTTATTGGTCTGTACTATAGGCCTGTCCTGTGTGGTTTCAGTCATGTGGGGCAAGCCAGCATAACACTGACCAAATTAAGCACACAGAGAGAGAGAGAGAAAAGGGAGGGAGAGAAAGAGAGAGAGAGAGAGAGAGAGAGAGAGAGAAAGACTGAGAGGAGTCTATTAATACACTCATAATGGCCCAACCATTACTCGGGTTCTTGCTACAAACTGCGGTGCCAGGATGAAAAAGGGGCCAGAACAGAGGCATACCTCCATTAGCTAATTGAACGTGAATGCTTACCGTAGATGGTGTTTTTCATTCGCTTTGCTTTTTACCAGCTGTTCAAGACGAGGTGATCTCCCCCTCTTTAGACTTGGAAGGGCAACATCCCTGGAAGCCACCGTTCCCTCCTTCCCACACACACACAAACAAAGGGTCAAAGCGAAAGCATCTCAGTAACACGCTATTTAACACGCTTTTAGAGTGTTTACTGCGTCGTTGCATTGAGAATCTATTTGTTTGTTGCCGTGTTTTGTTTTGTTTTAGGGCTTTTTTTTTTCAGCGCAGGCAAGCGAATTACAGACGAAAGGACAGATGGATTAATCTTGTGCTATGCCAGCTTGTGGCTTGATATAGTTGCGAACACTCCTAAGAGAGAGAGATGTAATGATCAGTGGGCTTTGTTCTCACTCTTGACCCTCAGTCCTTTGTGAATGTTGAACTAATTGGGAAGAACGTGCAGGTCTTCAATACAGAGCACACGTGCACACGCAGCCAGTTCAAAAAACAAACTGTAAGGAGTCAAGGGAATATCACACTGCATGTGTTAGTCATGAGAGATGCAGACTGGCTGTAGGACTCTTGGGCGTTTTATGAACACTCTCTCACTCAGAGATCTTACCAGACTGTTAATTCACACAGACGTTGTTCAAGACTCATGAAACTGTAAACCATGGGCTGTGTGAGAGCACTTCTGTTTATCTATGGCGTCAGCACTTTTACTGTGTTACTGAACATTACCTGTATCTCAGCACTACACGTAGTGTTAAAATAGAGCCCAAGTGTAAAATAACTGTGTCTTCATCTTGACTGAGAAGGAATCCCTAAAAACACAATTTTTTTTTTTCTACTATTAAAATCATCTTTGCCAGCAGATTTATTTTCTGCTTGTACAAAACACTACTGGATGTTATGGTGACTAATGGGGACATAGATACATTTTAAAATATTCCTGATCAAAGAGTCTGTTTCCTCATGTCACCGTATCTTAGCAATCCATCACTAAATTACCACCCACTATAGCAACGCCTGCAAAACTGATCAGTGAGAACACATGTCTTGGTGTTGTGATGGCCTGTAATTAGGAATATGACCTGTGTGCTACTAAGATCTGGCCTTGTCTGTGAACTCATGGCTGGGCATGAAGGGGGAATATGGCCAATTAGAGTGCTGGAGTCTGCAGGGACTGACACTTTGGTCAAGAGAGTGAGAAAACATGCTCCAATTACAGAGTGGTTGTGACATCAAGCCATAGCCTGACGTGGTTGAGGCTTACGTGATCTGACGTGTGGCGAGGGGGGAGCCTGGGTTTGTGTGTGGTGTACTCAGCATCTCGCTCTGTAAGGGTAAATAAACCCATAAAAAAAAAAAAAAAACCATCCACAGAGCTCAGAGATGACCGGGGAAGAAGCAGCCCGCGTTAGCTGACACCGACTCTCCATCATTTATGTATATTAACGATGCCCGCCGGGAAAGCGACCAGCGTTTTCGTTTCAAACTGAAGAGGTCATTTTTTTGACTCTGTAAGTAAGAGTCGAAAAGGAGTCACATTGGGACGAAGGCCCTGGGAGCTGATGTCTCTCGTTCTTAGCGTTACGTGTGCTTGCTCTCGTGAAACAGGTCTGATATGCCTTTAGGGGCAGACACCACACTGCTGAGATTTCACATTGGAGAGTGAGGCCATGTCTCCTTGCCAATCAGATGCCTCTTATTGATTCCCTCATTCTACGTGAACAGCATAAGCCATAGATGGCCTTTCTCTGCTCTTGTACAGGGTTTTCTGTGTATACAACAGCAATGCAGAGTGAAGACCACTGAGTGTATGAGTGACAACATACACCCTTAGCCTGGAGGCAACCTAGATGTGACTTGGCACAACTGTGTAGCTTTTTTCATTTCCCAATTTCAGTTCATCATTGCTTATTTGGTGGTGTAGTCCCAGTACCTGGATTATTGAAAAGAATATTGAAGATTTTGTTCAGGCAGAAAATTGGGTAATTAAACAGACCTGAAACAGAATACAGTGTTCAGAGTGAGTCTGAACATCACATTTTTATTTTATTTTATTTTACAAAAAAATTGTATTTTGATATGTATTCAGTTAGATAATAAAAGTCACTGTTACCAGTTGTTTTGTTTATTCTGAGTTAAGGTGTGGGCTACGTTTGATGCCTTTTAAAGAGAGACCCTCTGTTAGTCTTCTAATGATTTTTGCCCTGAGGTGATCTCACCATGGCATAAAATCAAGTATTCAGGATAGAAAATGCATTTGTCACATGGTGTGTGGCTGTTCGGCATTTCAAAGGGTAGCTTGGTTAAAGCTGGTCATTTTCATCGGTGTGTCACTCACCTGTTTAATTTGATTTGGAAACATTTTTAATTTATAATCCCCGATCCTGCGTAACCCTTCCATTTTCGTTCAAACGCAGTTACGCAGTGTCCCCTATGGGCTGCCCTCTGTAAAGCACTACTCCACATTTTCATTCATCTGTTCTCTTTCTTTCATCTTATGATATATTCACGGTAAACATATTTTATAACACGTTCTAATCAGAACAAGTTTTGTTTAAGCACACTATGACACACTAGAGCAATGGCTTCATTCTCATTTATTTTGTAATCTTGTGATTTCGCCTGGAAAAAAATTAAGCTTTTTTTTCTCTCTAATCTTTAATACTCACAATAATTCAAGCGTCGGTGTTCAATATAGAAGAAATTCGTTGTTTCCCCCCCAATTTTGAAGTGTGGTTTGTTGGAAGGTTCCTGGGTCTCGTTCGTCAGAGGAGCGAAAAGAGGGCGTCCTCTGTCTCTGCTCCTCGGAGTTACGCCGCCGGCTGAACAGCTACAGAGCGAACGCTAGCCTTGTCCATGGTGCTGAACTTTGAGTTTCTCTCCTATGGATAGTACGCTGGGATGACACGGTCCCTTGTTTTTTCCTCTGAACGGACTTGAATCGGACTATATCGTCACCTAGTCAAACCCAGTTTACTAACAACACTGTTCGGTCTTTTTCTTTCTTTTTTTCCTTGAATACGGGAAAGTGCTGGATGTGCAATCTCTTTGATGTAGATAAACTTATGGTCGCAGGAAGAAGGCGTGATGAAATTGAATTTGTCCCGGCCTGATCTGAAAGTTGACATTTTTTGGAATTCCATATTTAGTCAGTATTGTCCGCTGATTGGATATATGTTACAAGATCAAATGGCGATGCTCCGACACCTGCAGCATTTGGAAGTTGATTGAAATGCCACTCAGCACCGCGGATGACTAAGTGAACAGGCAACACCAGAGGGAACTACATCTCTTTAAAGCTGTTCTGGATATTTTTTATCTATTCTTTACGCAGGTGTGTGAACGGTTTTTGAGGCTAATGACCGGGAAGGGATAATTATGTGTTCCGCAGATACATTCATGGATATTTCATCGTGCCTGTCGACCTCTAAACATTGGGAGAAAAGCATGAGCAGTACATGTTTCTGAGCATTAATGCAAAGACGTTGGGATTATCTTTGTCTGGAGTGTAGTGATTTTGAACCCACTAACGGGGAGTTGTATAGCGTAAGCTATTGATTTTATAAAGGTGCTCTGCCCCCCTTTGAATCCGACTCTAACAAAGTGGAACCAGATATTTCAACGCGGTGAGTCACTCGTCCATAGTATTCCACAGTCATTTCTGCTGCTCTGTTTTCGCAACTAAGTATACCGTAATGATCGTATTTAATTACACTCTATAACGTATTCATTTACTATTCCTATACACTATTGTCTCTCGTCAGTGTAAATTGAAGGCATCGCCATAATCGAATCATAATTATTTATCTGTTCGTGTTGATGATTACAATAAAATCTTTTTCATTAATTTTAGCTATACAAACACTCCCAAAACAGCCAAGGCTCACTGTCAAGTCAGGACTTCTGAATAGCTCCCCTACGTTGTGCAGTTTCGTGGTTAATTTCTCGATTCCTCACGGGTGGAGAAGCATTTGGACCAAAGCCCATTGCGCAGTTGTAAATGACTCGGAAAAGATGTCATTTCCTTGAGGCTGTCGAACTTAGTGAAGTTAAGAGTGCAATGGTGTCCAGACATGGTCAATCTACTCCTTCTGGTAGGACTTTGATGAATCGGGAACAAACTAAAAGGCTACCTGTTGTCTCCGTCATCCATTTTGGCTACAGAGGCATATCCTTTATTGCTCTGCGTTACCTAGGATACTCACTTGATCAAACTTTGAAACAATATTGTCAGGAATGGTACTAGTAATAGTTGTGGTTGTAGCATTAGTAGTGATAATAACAGTAATCTAGTAATGGCAGTATTAAAATAATTCTCTTCTCAGATCAGTTACTTTGGACCCAGGGCACTGCATGGGAAAAACTGTGAGGCCGTGGGAATATTTTCTTAATAGACATATTTGTATAAAACAATGCAATACAATTTTGAGTTTGCAAAAAATCTGTCATCCAAAATCCATAGATCAGCTGGTAAACTCCAAGCAAAACTTACTCATTTTGTCTTTCCACAATAGTTTAAGCGAGATCTACACCTAACAACAATACCCTTTGACGTGCTTGGAATGAGTGAATATTCAGTGTATTCTGCGTTGAGCTGTGGGTAAAAGCAATTGTGAAATGGGGCATCGGGTGGTATGAAATATCAAAAGAATACTGAACAGCGTTTTATATAAATCACATGGCTACATGCTATCGTTTGTGTGGTGAATTCGAGTCCAACTCGAATGTTTCCAAATTTTCTGCTCACAGTGAGGAAGGAACAAAATGAAACACACTAAGATCTTGTTCTTCAATGCAACAGGACTGCCGCGGCGAAGGATGGGCCCTCTTTTCCCAGCTACCTGTGTCGTCCTGTTCGCCGTGAACGTCGTCGTCACGCCCGCCTCTATTGGTCCCGAGGATTATCCTGCGGACGAGGCCGAGAGGGCGGCCAGTAATGATATCATTTTCGACGACTACAGAGGGAAAGGGTGTGTGGACGATAGCGGATTCGTGTACAAACTCGGAGAGCGCTTTTTCCCTGGACACTCGAACTGCCCGTGCGTTTGCACGGAAGATGGACCAGTCTGTGATCAGCCCGAGTGCCCGAAAATACACCCCAAGTGCACAAAAGTGGAGCATAACGGTTGTTGCCCGGAGTGCAAGGAAGTCAAAAACTTTTGTGAATACAGGGGGAAGACGTATAAAATACTGGAGGAGTTTAAGGTAGGATAATGATCAATCCCACATGTTCTCACCTTTTAACAGACTGTACAATATTTGTGTGAATAGACGTTGGAGTTCTTACTGCAAGAGATGCAACTGCAGTATGGGTGTACCGAATTAGGTCAAACCTGTAGGCTAACACCAAAAATTCGCCATATGAATATGCAGTAACATGGTCCATGGGCAGTCCAGTCAAATAGACTGTTTTTGTAGCAGTCACTAACTGTATGATTTTTGCATCCAGTATATTTGAAGTAGTGACGACTTCATTAATTCAAAATCTCTTTGAACCGCCCACTTCAGCAGCTAACAGTCCCTTCACAAATAATGAGCTCCAACTGCGAAGCAGTTCTTAAATAAATTGTCGTGTACAGAGCAAGGAACATTATGGATATGAAAACAAACTTTGCCAAAGGCCCAGGCCTGCTAGTGTTATGGGTAGATCGCCAGGATTCAACTGCATGAATTTTGTATTAAAGCAGTAAGTTTATCGACAGAGACCTTTTTATTCTAAAATGACCACAGGTGGCCACTGACTAGATATGGGGTTTAACTGCGGGAACTCGACAGAATGAAATAACAGAGGCCGTTCGACTAAACTCCAGAACTCTGAAATAGTCAAGACAAGCTATACCACCTCCACACTCCAACGAAGTGAGCGCATCTTAGTAATGAAGGCACAGTGCATATAGCAACTAAAACACAAGTTTCATCTTCTCTATGGCAGATTATTAGACAGGTCCTTTTGGCTGGTAGCCTATCGTAAATGACTGCGACTAAGTTTTTATTATTATGGCTGTTCATAACATGAAGGGAGTGTAAAGTAATTGAGATTAATTGGTGTAATTTATCTTAATGTAACAGTCTTCTATCATACGCTACGTAACCTTACCTGCTGTTGATGATGAATTTTTAAATTATTAAAAAAAAGGGGGGCGCCCAGTTGTGAATGATTATTAGCATTCGTATCTTTCCGAGATTCCGAAAGGTTCTAACTTTGAACATAGTTTTCTCATGTTCTAAAGAGCACACCATAAGGTGTCTGAATATCCATCACAAGACTTACAGTTCAGACATACTGAACATAGTGTTGAGAAAAGTTACTCTGTGCAGGCCAACCATTTTTCCAGTTATTGTTTTTGTTATTTATGGGAGGAATCAACATTAGTCTCAATATATTGCATCATCTCCCAAGGCTACTTCTTTTTCCCAGAATATTCATCAATGTGGACACTATCCATCACTATCAGTGTTTGATTGTGGGCCAGGAACAAGACACATTTCACCTGACACAGCATTCCGTTTGATTCTTGTTTGCATCAGTATGCATTTTTTCCTTTTCGTTTACATTTAGGTTATTCATATTGATTTGTAGAAAGACAGCAGAACCATCCATCAGCCAAGACAGAGAGAAAGAGGAGAGAGAGCATAAAGTGTTCAAAAGAGATGTACCAACCTTACACAGATACACACCAAAGCTTTTGTTACAGGACAACAACAAAAAAAAACCCTCCCGATATAAGAGATGTCTGTGGGCATGGAACAGGCATTTCAGTACACGTCTGCTGGCAGTGCCCACAGACACACTGCTTAAGTATTAGGGCATGTCATTGTTTTAAATGAAGTCCCTCCACCTATGTGTCATGTGCCATCAACACTCATTCACATCTTTTAGTGGCTACGTTCACTGACGAAACGTTTTAAAGCTAAAATTATTGCCACAGAAAATACAGACACTACAGTTAACGAGCCAGTTTAAAATCTTCCAGGACCTAGCTCAGTTAAATGTCAAAAAGATTCACAGCCATCCTCATCTCTGACATTATAAAGTAAGATATTATGCTACGTGTGACATTTGTGGGGAAGGTCTGAAGAACTCATTGAGATAAGTCCCTTCCATGGTGACAGTATCCTGTCTCCTCTCCTTCAACTTTGTCTTGGTGAAATCTATCAATCAACTCCACTCAGATGTCAAATTCAAGTCAGTTAAGGTTTTTGACAAATGCAACAAGCTTTGTCACTTATAAACAATGATTTTTCTGAAAAATAAAATAATTTCTGGAGGACTTTGTACTTCACAAAACATTTTTAGCATGGTCCCAGGACGGAAGGGATATTGAGCCTTCTGGAGATGCCCTTTGTGCAAAACCTGAATGATTTGGAGGGCAAACTTTGGTATCCCTGCTTTGCATTGTATGTACAAATGAAAAAGGGTTCTAATAAAGGAGTCAATTTTGCTACCTCTGCTCCCTCAATTAAAACAGGGAACAATGAAGCATGCATAATATGTTCTGAAACACAGTAAGGAAGTAAGCATTATTTTTATAATTGTGTGAGTGAATTTTTACAGAGCAAAGAATTGTCACATTAATATTTCATACTGAATTAGCCTTGCTGGTAATTGCATTTTCATTCTGTGTGAGTATGCTGGAGTTTTGATTTTTTTTTTTTAAAGTGCATACTCTGTTTCCTTATATCTTTAATCTGGGTTGATGCTTTGCCTGTATTTTTTGTGCCAATGTGATGATGGGCTTCATTCGTTTCATCACCGCCATGTTAATTTTCTCATGGCCCTGACTAGTTTCTTCACATGGTTAACAGGTTTACGCTTCAGATAGTCAGGCAAGCAGTGATGTCTCCATTACCTGAGGAGCAATGAATTGATTTATCAAACAACCGTTGAGAATTACTTGTGGTAACCTGTGAGTTTCACTAATCTGATGCGAGATTTCCCCTCCCCCGTGCAAATCACTCCTCACCGTCAGTCTCTTTTGGTCTATGGAAATCAGCTCAGGTTTGCACTGGCACATGCATGTATCATTCTGTGTTTTCTGTATGTGTAGATCCAGATCAGGTTCAGGGGTCGATACATTCTCTTACACACATGTAACAGGCACTGAGACTGTGCAGAGAACAGTGTGGAATGCCATCTTGGATCTTGGTAGATAACAGTGAATAGTCACAGAACTCAATTAAAGGATTTGCCCCGGTTCTCAGGCATATTTTAAGTAAGATTTCTGCATGTATATATTTTGGCAACACACATTTAGCTTATTTTTCTGACACTCACATTCATGAATATCAGGTTGACTTACAGAGGAAATGCGGGTCTATTTTTTTAATACTTTCTTCCTGTTTGGTAAGTGAATTGAAATAAAAATGTTTCCAAGGTCAAATGACCCTAATGGACCCTTTTTATTAATTGTTTTTGCTCACTGGGATAAGGTCCAATCATCTAGCAGCTATGTAAAGAGCTAGGAACAATACAACAAGATGATTCTTCTGTCAGCCACTGACACTGAACAAGGCTTTTAGATCCTCCACATGAAACCTGCATTAGGTGATTGGTACTGGGGGGGAGTGAAGCATTTTATTGCTAATTAAAGGCTATGGGATCAACTCCTTAAATCTAAAGCCTGATCCATTTGCATTGGAGCGGGTGCTGTTCTGCATGAGGCACATTAGACTAGTGTTTTGATGTAGGCTCTTGTCCCTGTAAATGATATTTGCGTGTGTGTGTGTGTGTGTAAGCCTGCTGGTTTGATGAGAGATCAAGTCCAGTCGGTAAAGCAGCTCACTCCCAACCTTGAGCGACCTGTTTGTGAAAGAAGGACATCTCACGTCACTTAAACCTTCATTGGTCTGGTCCTATTGATTCTCCCCGAGGAGGAAGAGCTGAATGGAAAGACCAGGGACAGAATAGAAATGAACAGTCGAAATTTGGAGCTGATGAACATTTTTGATCATCGTCGCGCTGCTTTACTCTTATTTACTTTTTTTATTTTTTATTTTTTTATTTTGTGGATGGCATTTGGGGAAGGAGTAATCCATCATCGCGGGGATCGTGTCCGGTGGGAATTTCTTCTGCGTCTCTTTGAATTACGGAGCGTGTACGTGTTGGCCCAACTGTGAGTGGGAATCAAAGGGCATCATGACTCTTGATAGCAGCTCCAATTAAGAGAAGCCGACAGAGTAACCTTTGGTGTGGGCCACGCTGGCATTTCCTCAGCCATCACCATGGCAGTCTCTGCAGAGGTCTGCGTTTGCTTGGCATGACAGGCAGAGAAGGTGTCTCGCAGAGATCTGGATCTTAAACACTCAGGGAGCCCACTTTAGTCAGAAGAGGCAGTCCAAGGAAATATAGAAGAAAAAACAACGACCTGCCACGAGTGATTGTTCACCGAGTGCTCAATAATAACAGCCTGTCGTAAATTTCAATTGTAATTATAACGTTAGAATTAGAGTCACGAGCATGTTGCGAATTTCAACATGCTTCATGTTTCAATGTGGAAATCAAACGACAGGACCTGGCACGGTGGTAGTTTGCATTAGCCTAATGATAAGGGCAAATTAAGAGAGTTACTTAAGCACATGACTTGCGAGAAGGAATTCAAAGGGCTCCAGAAATCAAGTCGGTTGATAAACACGACGCACTGGATCGATTTCAGCCACTGACAGTAGCTAGTGACTAAAATGTTTGTTTTTTCATCCTCTTGACAAAAAAAACATGACTGGGATAATACAGGGAGATTAACATTACTAACAGTTAAGACGGTTAGAAATACCTGTGTGTGATGAGACCTGTTTGTGAGAAAACAAATTTGTTGGGGACTGAATGTATTTGGACAAGTGGGAATAGGACACTGATAGTCCAGTGGTCGTGTTTCTTTTTCAGCTGTTTTGCTCTGTTCTCATCTTGTTAGAGTTGTACCACTAACCCTTGGTAGGTATTACACCTACAGGGTCTCCCATCCCCTAATGAAGGGGCCATTTCTACCACTGTGCACCCAACTAGGGTTAGTTCAGATCCCAGGCAAAGGCTGGAGCTGTGATCTGAGATTAGAGTGATCCTGTATGTGATCTCTGGCACACCAGGAATAGAAATGAAGCATGTGAGAGTGAAGGGAGAGAGAAATGTCTCTCAGAATTTTAAAATGCACCTCAATATGTAATGGGGGGGGGGGGGGGGGGGGGGCGGTATTTAATGCCAAATATCTGAAGAGTTCGATCTGATATCAGATTAAGCATCCAAACATGCCAAACCCCATCCAAAGCTTATCAAATATTTGTGTTGTTTTGCTTCATGGGGTAAAAAAATTATCACAGAAGCATAAATCCCCACCCCACACACACACGTGCGCGCACACACACACACACCCCTTCTTTTTGACATGGAATAATCAGTCACTCAAGTTTAGGTTGTATAGTCAAACTATAGTTTGTTCACTCAAAGAATAATATAACTATCCTTTTTACAATTAAAAGCTCTCCTTTACCTACGTAAAAAAAAAAAATGAAAAATGAAAATGATCATACAAACGCTTGCCTGATGCTAAAAATGACCAGTGTGCTCATAGCAACAGTATCTATAAAGACATGCACCCTGCTGGTCTCCTCTCTCTCTCTCTCTCTCTCACATTGCTCTCCAGTAATTAGTGACATTTCTCTCCACAACTGACACCTATGAGAGGAAACAGCTATAAAAAGCATAAAAATTAGATGCTCAAATTGATTTTCCTATCCAAATTGCCTGAGGTATAGCACGGCTTTCATTTCACAAAAAAAAAAAGCAAACAAGTAGGCCAGAATGAAACAGAGCCAACAACTAGTTCAAAAAAGTTTAACTAGAGCTGATGTTCTCTCAAGTAAATAATGTTTAAAAAAAAAAAAGTTTTTCTTTGTTTGAAAGAACTTCTAAGCTGTATAATTTACTGTTAGGTTGTTGTCGTTGTTTGTTCTCTCAGTATTGTATGATATCATCTTGCTGAGACCAAGAAATATTATGGTGATGGTATTAGTAAATGTCCAAACACTGATGAATAATCCAAAGTATACTGATGATTTAATAAGTCTATTTTGTCTTATAGAATGAAATATACTTCCGTGACGAGTATTTAGTTATACATAATCCAACAGTTATGGTCATACGCTAAACAGATGCTGTCGGTCATGATAGATTTTTGACCTCTCTGAAGAATCACATGTGCATGAATGTTCTCTCATTGGTAGCTAAAGTAAAAGAGAAAATGTCATATATTTATAAACGTTTTCCTGTGACAGAGAGCAGTGGGCAGGTTCTCGTTCCTCTTGAACAACTTCCATGGCTAAATATAGGTTTGAAGGCAAGCTTTGAGAATTTTCAAAGTCATCAACTTCTCCATACATTTGGCGCTTGTTCAAGTGCAGCCGCCCAAAGAGCCCCAGTCAGCAGGTTCCACTGTATCTATTTACATGTTAATAAAATTTTTTGGCATTGCACTGTGCAAAATCACAAGCGTGACAAATATTTGATTACAAGCTTACTGAACGGACAAAAAAAAAAAGGTTTAAAAAAAGAAAAGAACTGATGTGAGGCCAGCCCAATGTAATATATTAGCCATTGTTTAACATCAGAAAGCCTCACTTTAGTCTGGATGCTGTGTGTGGTATATTTATGGTCCTCAGCATCCAAAACATCCACCCACTTAAGAAAGTTTATCAGTTCTCAAGACTGATTTTGTTTTTGTTTGTTTGTTTGCTAATCCAAAATTATTCTTATTCTGGAAATAAATAGAGAAGATGCCATGGCAACAAGGGCTGGAAGATGCTTTGAGTTTTTAGCAACAAACTTGCGATGCTTTTTTTGTTGTTGTTTTTTCTGTTTTGTTTTGTTTTTTCCAAAAATGTCTTACAAGACTCTATGATCAGTTTTACTCGGTTGCACTGATTTCAACATGAGATCTCAATATATAGATATCAGCACGTTATATTCAATCCAAGATTTAGACTATCCCCCTGATTTACCCTATTGTTTGTTTGTTTGTTTGTTTGTTTGTTTGTTTTTAATAAACTAAAACACTCAAAATAAAAAAAGACCCCTCTTTAAGTTGATCACACATTTTATAGTAATGTTTTGACCTTCACTGAAGAGGAAACTGTCCCTGTGTCATCAGTCGTTTCAGAATCAGCTGTGTTTGATAGGTCTGATGTTCAGTATGTGACGGCTTAATGTAAAATGTGCCCAGACGTGCTTGCCATTATAAGCAACAGCATTGCATTCAGCCTATATAAAAGCCCTTAGAGCAATATGAACAACTGATTAAACGCTGTCAGACCATCACATCCAGCAGACCCACCAGCCAAAAAAAAAAAAAAGAAAAAAGAAAATTCATCAGGGACAAATCAATAGTCACATCACTTTGAAGACGTCCCTTTGAAAAAGCTAACACGAAAAAGTTCGCAGTGGAAGAAAGATCTCTGACTTGTTTATGGGCAAAAAAAGATATTGTTAGATTGTTTTAATGAGTTTGGTGTGCAGTGTATCACTGGAGATCTGCTGTTGTATTTGATCTGTCATGAATGCCCATCGCTTGGTGTGTATTTGTTTAATGAACAAATAACCCTAGAGACAATATGTATCACATACGGGTAAAATATCTGAAAATATATTCCCGTTTTTTTTAGGTTGCATTGCCTGGTTTTCAGTTGCACTGCAGGTCGCTTTTCCTTAGAACCGAAATGAGACTAGGATCTGATTTTGTAAACGTTCAGAAACGAGGCCAGGCAGCGCAGGGAAAGAAGCGCTCTCTCAGGAGGAATGCAGACTTCATTAAGAACAATGGCCAACTTTCATTCAATAAAGAACATTTGGAACAGTGTATGATGGGCACTTCTTGACCTACAGTGAATGTCTGTTTTAAAAACATTACATTCAGTATTGATGTTTGTACCGCCGTGTATTAGTGGTTTGTTTTTTACTTTCTTTCGAGTGACTTTAGACTAATAGGGGGTGATGTGTTGCAAAGAAATATGTTTAGTGCATTATTTTTGCATCCTAACAGTTGACTCATCTTTTCGTTTGCTTTGCGTGACTCCTCGATATGGTCGACAACTTCGGTTTCCTTCTCTCTTAGGAACGTGTATTTCGCATTCATAAACAGCGGTGTGTGAAATCTACAGTATATGAACCTGTACAGTTACACAGTTTGAAATCTACTGTTATTAATGTGAGGGACATATTATTATGGGTCATTGTGTCGTACAACGAATATTGCGTTTATGTGATTTTTAGCCTACGGGGAAATGGGGATGTTGTGTCAGACTGACCTCTAGTTTAATCTGGAGATGGCGTCAACAGCGAACAGGGACCCACCCGGGTTGTAACTAAGCCCTGTCTCTTGCTTCGTTTGGCCTCGGCAAGGAACACAGGATAATTAAAGCCAATTTCCATGGCCAAGTTCACAAGCCTCTGTCCCACTGGACTGCAGACTGTTATCGACAGTGAGCAGAGCATTATTAGCACTAGGAGTCTACTCGCGGTGGCAATTATCCAATGTGCGGAGATTAAACGTCGCAACCACTCCGAGGAGCAAAGCCCAGTGTCTGACCCAATGACCTTCAACGCGCTGTTCCACCCTGTCACGCATCACTAAGGGACAGTGTACAAATGCATGAGTCAACATCACCTCTCAAAATAATTGGCACACTTATTTAAGCACGCGCACGCTCGCCGCTCGAAAGGTCAGGAGACGTCCGAAATGTTTAACTTCCTTCTAGAGACGTATTTTGCTGAATCTCTTTTAAATGAAAAACAAACGTTGTTTAATTCAACATGCTGCTCTTATTCAATCAGAAACATTGCGTATACTGAAAACAGCTTATGTTTCTCTCTCAATATTATTCAGTCTGTTTTACGTAGTAATAAAAGATCAGCATGCGACAACTCTGCCACTGTAACATTCTGGCTCAGGACTCTTAAGGTGAGTTTTAAGGGCAAGGATTATGTCCAGTCCTGGACTAAATTGCATTCCTAATGGCGATTCTCTGTTTAAAAGGTAATTCAGTTTAAGATTAGTGTTAATCCAATGTTTTTCGTATATCTATTCTGTCATTGTGTGCTTAAGTATAGAGGAACATTGCAAGTCAGGAGCATTCTGGCCCAGACATAGTGTTGACCCAGTGATCTTTCCTCTTGTCATGATTACCACTGTTTCAGGCTGAAACATTTGGATAGGTAAAAAACAAATTTAAAAACAAAAACAAAAAAAAACATTAAACCTCTGAAGAAAGCGGTCTTGGAGACTGATGTGTCTGGGATTTGGTGCATGTTGTGTTTTTTTGTGTTTGTTTGTTTTTTTGTTTTTGTTTTTCACAGGAGCTGATGGAACAGGATCTTCAGTCCTGAAAATACAACTCTACCTTTATTAGATTGAGATAGTAGCAGTACTGTGTGTGTACATATTGTAAAGCAAATAACACAGGGTGACACAGAGCCAGTGAAAAGGTCCAGTTCTCTCTATGTTACTCATTCTTGGAATCGTGTTCTGCAGTGTGTGTGGTCATAGGCAAAATAGTGTTACCCATGTATCTTTGTGGTGGCATGATACAGCTATCAGGCGTGTTCACTGTCTTATACTCTAGTCCTGGTGTTAGGTCCTCTCAGGTATTTGGTATTTGAGACATGGATTGTTTATTTGTGCATCATACTATATTAAAGTTGTAGAGGCTGCTCACTGCAAAAACAGCACGTATAGGCACAGAGACCATCTAAAAATGACTAGCTTGTGACAACCTCTGCACAACACATTTTGGTTGTTTTACTGCATGGTGCTCCAAATTGTCTGCTATCTGTGATGTCTGAAAATGGTGCCACTGCTGTAATGTTTCTGAAGAAAAACTCTTGGCCACCTCGAAATGACTCAGTCAGTCTTCAGACGGACTAATGGCCAGACTCACTGGCTTCATTCGCTCATGCTGAAGTTATTTGCATGTGTGAAGCTAGTGATGACTGGTCCATTACATCATAGACCATAAGAGTATTACTAGTTTTGCATGATCTAAATGGTTTTATAAATATGCATAAGTCTGGGTATGAATATGTATTAGTACATGTCACAGTGTTAGTGTCTACAGTATCTAGATATCACAGTGTCATCATTCTTAAGAGGTCATTCCTTAAAAAAAAAAAAAAACATCCTGAAAGCTAATAGACTTTACTTTTTCTGTAGTGTTAGAATGTCAGTATAATATCTGAATGTGGCACAGTGTTTTGTTTCTAAAGTATTGTAATATTTTAGTGTATATAGCATCACACCAGCGGTTCAGGGTGTTTGAATCTTTCATTTTCATCTTTCTGTAAGTTGCGGTGATAAAGCCACTGCATCAGTAATAGATTCAGAATTCATGTTATTACAAAAAGAGCCTGAGCTGGAGAGTGTGAAGTATCATCACAAAATGTTTGATCTGATGCTAGAATTCCTGAAGCCTCCTCTCCCTAAAGGTATCATAGCAATTAAACAGTTGATTACAAGCATGGAGAACAGCTGCCAACACCATCATCAGTACAAATAAAAGTTATTGTTCAATGTTTATGAATATATTACAGATACAGGGACACTGCTAGGTTTTATCAGACTGTGGCCCTTGATTTTTTTTTTTTATGATAATACAATATAATATAATATGTAGTGATAGTATTTTGTTATATCGATCAGTAATAATACCAGTGCTTTGGAAATATGAATTTTGAATGACAGTCGCTTATCAGTTAGATTGTTTTGTGCTTTCAACCACCATGCTCTGTAGACATGTAATCCAGCAAGTGTCATATCCACTCTAGTACTTCTCTAGCTGTGTCGTGTTTCCATTCATTAGTCTAATCCCTGGAAATACAACCCTTGCTGTTTTGCTGAAGGCGCACCATAGTTAAACTTTCCACACACGCAAAAGAAGCGCATCGTCGTAGAATGTGAGAAAGGTCACGCCTGTTTAAACTTTAACCTTCAGGGTCTTCTGTTTCTCTCTGTTTGCGTAGCCCTCGCCGTGTGAGTGGTGTCGTTGCGAACCAAATAACGAGGTGCATTGCGTGGTGGCCGACTGCGCCGTGCCGGAGTGCGTCAACCCAGTCTACGAGCCGGAGCAGTGCTGCCCCATCTGTAAAAACGGTAAGAGGGATTTTTTTTACTGTCGCCGACCGTTACGACCTCCACAGAGAGAAGTGATGCGCTGCATGTACAACAGTCTGATCCGGTTTCATCCTGGCCCTTCTTTAGTTATAGCCTTTGCCGCTCCTAAGGAAATGTTCCTGAGATATTAAGTTATCTGTTTGCCAACGTTTGTGCTAAATGTTGTGACAGGAATGCTCCAGATATTTTCTTTGAAGCAAAAATACTGCAGGCAACATCTTTAGAATGTGATCAGTATTTTTCATTGGTCTGATAACCTCAAAAAAACTTAACTAAATTCTGTTCCAAAAACGTTCAAAACTTTTGTTTTTTTTAGATATTTAACAGCACCCACAGTAAAATCTGTACCAGTTTGAAAAAGTACTTGTAGCAAAAGTAACTTAAGGACTAAAAAATGCCATTCATCTTCCTCTTAAGACAAGTCTGTAATACCAAGAACAAATGGTTCCATTCAAGACAGTCAGTCATTAGTTTGTCGGGCTGCCATGTGTATGTGTTGTCGAACAGGCCTGGAGGACAGTTCAACTTTTAATCTGTTTGTATTTCCAGTGGCGCAAAGTTCTTCCTTAGTTCTGATTACCGAACCTCTACTCCATCATGGCTAAAGTGTAGTGAGAATAAACATTTTAGGATTGATTAAGACTGTCCAGAGAGATTAATTGGACCGGTGGGAGTGCTCTATCTCCAGTGTCCTGAAGCCCCTTGTCAGCCAGGCCCAATTCCAAAATTACAACTATAGAATTCCGATCACTCATTGGCCGGTTACAATGTAAGGGGAAGCCATTTCCCTTAGTCAGCCCATTGTGGAGGGCAAACACCTCCCCCCACCCCCCCAAGCGCGCTGTTTAACGCAGTGATTCCGATGGACGGGCAGTATCTAATTTTGATTGACAGAAGGGTTATGAACAAACCCAGAAACCCGGGCCCCGTTGGGCCATAACCAAGTTTTACATGATCGAACGCAGCATTTGTACGCAACCACACACAGAGACGTCAGGGCTAATTTCAAGATTAGTGTAATCTTGTTTACTGTTTGGTAAACAAAACACCATATTATTACACAATGTTTTATGATTCACCTTGAGTTTGGTGGCACTGCTGTTTAACTGAAGTGTTTGCATAGTGCGCTGAAATATTATTCTGAAAACATATAAAACATGTAAATTTAATCTGATTGTTATTGTACTGTTTGTTGAATACTTCAGATGAACGGAACATACCAAGGTCTTGTGACCTTCATGGAAGAAACGTTTTAAGAGTATAACCTTAGCTGCCCATACCATATCTTTAATGTAATATTTAGCTTTATAAAATAGCTAAAAATCCAATCACATGTAAAGCGTTCTCGTTGTAAACCACAGAATCTATCAAACTGGCTTGCTTCCTGTTTTTCTCATGCATTGACCTACATTCTGGGAACTAAACTCTGTAACATAGCAGCTCCGGATTCCGCATATACCTTTCACACATTCACGCACCTCACACACACACACACACACACACAAGCACAGGCACTCGCACACTCACACAGTCACACACACTCTCGCTCACTCACAGACTCGCACACACACACACACACACAGATGCACAGAGAGAGGAAGACTGACAGAGAGACCTAGAGATAGGGAGCATCCCTGCCCAGAGCTGGAGATGATCTGAGCAGACAAGGCACAGGAACAAGATCCTCGTGGTGGCATTTTAAGGAGCATGTCTGCGGAGTGCATACGGCCTCAAAGCAGAAAGGAGTATTTAAAGCTCAGCCTTGACGTTCCCTGAATGTATTCAGTTATTCCAAAGAGTTTAAAAGAATTCCTTTTCAATTTCAACAAGCCTCTTACCAAGGCTTAGATATGAGTGTGATATAACACAAACCTAATGCTCAGAGATATTCACAAACACCTCGTCCTTATAATTTCTCAAAACAAGGAAGTATTGACTCGCACTGATTCAGTGTTTACTGTTTCATCTTTTTTTGTTCTTTTTCTTTTTTTTTTTTGTAAGCTGTGAGCTACAGATATCTGTTAAATCTTCTGAGATTCCGTCAACGTGCTATTACACTCTAGCAGCTCATACCCAAAGTCTGTCATTTAAATTCTACGTGATCAAGCCGTGTGAAGGTATTTAGACAGCAAATGTCAAGAAATGCTCCCGCTCGTCGACAGCGTCGCTGATAAAGGATCAACTCTGACACAGTGGATGCTTAGAGCCAGTCAGTTAAGGTATTCACACATGACTGCATCCCTTTTTTTTTTCATCTTTTCTTTTTTTTTAAACGCTGAATCTACATCTCCAACTGTGGTCTATCATTCACACTCAGTGTGTCAGACAAATACAGGTTGAACTGGGAGGTCTTACCAGGCTGTAACAGCTGCCGCCATGGACACCTACCAGCCCTCTGACCACCTTTTTTGCAGGAACTGCACAATAAAAGCCCTGGATCTTGCTGAATTTTGAATACATGAGAGGGGGTAATTGGAGCGAGCACAGAGGGGGCCCTGTTTCATTCCAAAAGCACAAAGAGAGATGATGATGATGATGATGATGATGAAGGTCGTGATGAAAAGGGCTTCAGGAATGAGTCTGGCACGCAGGGGCCGCGGAGGCAGTGACACCGTCTGCTTTCTCGTAGACTGTTATTTCTAGCCCATTGTCTGTTTAGATGGACCGGTAAAAGCGTTCATTTCCTCTGGTTCGCCTTTATTTGCCATTATTATTGTGCTCACATTTCTAAGATTGATAACTCCTTCGTGAGCAATTCCTATCCCCCAAAAACACTAGGAGGGTTTTTTTTCCTTTCAAATTGTGTCAGCTGCCTTTTGGATAGAGTAACAGGAGTTACAGTTTTGCAAATGCTTTCACTCTTATTAGTGGTCAGTGAACATACACAGTATCACAGCTTCAGGTCATTTTCTGTATGAACATAAAGGAAAACATGATCAAATTTCAAGCACGTTCATCAACACTAAGGTATATGAAAATTTTATAGTTTAGGGTACGTCTTCACATTCAATCTACACTCCCTTTAAATCCCGCGTTTGTCCTCAATATGCCCTCTAAGCGTTACTTAAAATTTTAATGCCTTTAATATTGAATTTTTATGATCCGTCAAAATGGTGTGACTGCGGAGTCAGGCAACGGAGATTTCGCTCGAAAACATCGAATAAGGAGATGCTTCCTAGAGCAATGCAGAGAACCGAATAATGTCATTCTTCACCTTTCTTACTCAAGAATCAATCTTGTCCACCAGGCAGTGTCCTATAACACACACACAAGCTGTTTCATCTTTGTGGCAAGAGTTTTTTTATTTCATCTTTTTTTTTTTTTTTTTTTTTTTTAATAATCTGATTGAGAAAAATTGAGTGGAACAGGTGATAAGAGGATATGGGATGCTTTGAAACATTTCCAGCGAAGACAAAGGCTTTTTTTTTTTTTGAAATACCCTTTATCAAAGTGCTGTATAAAAGACAGGAAATGAGACATGAGGGAAAGTAAGGACAACGTCCAATCAAAGGCAAAGACATTAGGAGAGATATGGTCAAAGAATGAGAACATAATGCAGTTTGCGGATATCAAGCTGCATCGTGCTTCAGTCCTATGTCGTGACGCTACTGAGGTGTGACAATAACAGCGAGTAATCAGAGTGTCCTAATTTACCCACAATTAACAGACGAACTTCAGCTTTTGATTTCTTACAAGATGCTTGCCAACTCAGAGTGTATAGCGTTCTGTTCCACTTCATCAAAAGCCTGTCTGAGAGAAGAAAGAGATGGTGTCTCTAAGTAGACCAAACATCTATGTCAAAGTACCCCACCAAAAGGAAAAGGAAAAACAACACAGATAAGAACATAGCAGGCGGCTAAACTAGAACACACCAAGTCCTATCTGCAATTCTGAATAAATCATTGCAACCGTCTTTGCAGCCGTAACGTTAGAAGAGTGTTTTTACTGGTGCCAGGAAACCGAGGAGTCTGTTTACATTTAGTGCGGGTACATTTTAGACAATTTGGCGGTGTTATGGTGATTTTTTTTCCCCCAAACCTGTAATCACTTCAGCACTCCGTAACACGTGCGTTGCTGTTCTCGTCCATCGGCTGTCTTTGGTCATCTTGGGTGCTCTGTGTTGTCATTGACAACACATTTATGTTGTTATATCTTTAAAATCTGTTCTGCGTTCAGAGCTCCCTTTGGCATCTGCTTTACTTAAAGAGCGTTTGCTACTTTTCTTATTATAGTCACAACGTTCCTTCTGGGTGAGGGAGGAGACAGAAATGAAAACCAAATTGCATTAGTGACTGCCAGTGAACAAGAGGTTGTTCGGTCTGCTGTGGATACAATACTAAGTCGAATTAATTAGTGTTGAATTTCCCACCTGCCTCACTTCCCACATTGGCCCAGACATATCTAACGTGATTAGTAATATCAGGTGTAACTATCAGCTTAAATGAATCACTTCGGTCTAATAAACGCACTCGTTAAATCGTACACAAATGTACTGGATTTCTTATATCTTGATGGAGAGGAGTTCAGACATGCTCTGCACAGACACTGACAGACATGAGCCTCTCAGGTGGTAAAGGGTATATGAATGTTGGTGGTGGTATGTTAATGTACTGCATTACTCCACTTAGACTCCTGTGAATCTTCTACACCACAGGCAAGAGGAAGCCACCGGGAGCTTGTTTGACTGAGCATTATGAGCTAATGAATTGCAGATTATTATGATTGTTTTATGTTAAAAACAAAAAAGAAAAAGAAAGAAAGAAAAGAAAAGAATCAGAAAGAGTTTTTTTTTTTTTTACAGTTAGATAAGAATCTGTCGTGTAGCTGATTGAATTAAATGAAAGAAAAAAAAAAAACATTCATTGACTCCCTCCAGTGTCTTAAGTGTAACTTGAGACCATTTCAAGAAATACAAAAAATAATTTCCATTTGTTATGGTTATTTATTTACTTTTTTTTTTTAAAGAGAAACATGTATATCAGTTTCAGTGATCACTGTATTGAACTAAAACAGTAATACAATTGGGATAAATGTTTGTGTAAGGATAAAACATAAAATCAATCAAATGACATTATATGTGATTACAGATTGCATTATATATGACTGCAGACTCAAAGCCTTATATGCAGGTGCAACAAGAGTATAAATCAGTGAATAATGCAAAGCCTTTCTCTGGCCTGTTGCTTAGATACAGAAACTCTGTGCGAAACAGAGAGTTTCACAGACTTGAAATGATTTAGCTGAGTATCACTTTGGTGTCCCAGTTTTAGTACTGACTGGATCTCTCCTACATTGTTATCCAGGTAAGTGCTAAAAAAAAAACCAAAAACACACAAAAACACAATGTCCCAGACTACGTTGTAAATCAGACGCAAGATATGGCGATAAATTCAAACCGAGAGCCCAGCTGTAGAAATGTTCACGGTTTTATGATTCATTTTTTTCTGTCAGGTCAGAGGGACCAGAGCACCACACTCCTCAAAGTGATTCTTCAGTTTTACGAGTTGAAGTTTATTGTGTAGAGGGATTTTTATTGTTCGAGGGGTTTTTAGAGGGGCCAATATTTCACACTACAGTGGTTACCACTAAAAACAGATTCCACGCTCAAGTCCTGTCCTCTGCCAGGAAGGTGGTTTGCCAGCCCTTTTCTGCTGGTGGCACATTAGAATGCAAAGCATTTTGTGTCAAGCAGGAGAGAGAGAGAGAGAGAGAAAGAGGTAGAGGGAGGGAAAAGCAAAAGAGCTTTAGAGTTGTGAAAACAAGCCCATCGGTGCATGCCCGTGAAAAAGATCCATGCGTCAGTTCTGACTTCAGAACTCTCTTGGGCGTCTCGAGTCGCTCCACCGTAGTCTCCAAAAGAGTCTCCTGAGAGCTCGCACTCATTGCCTCCCTCTCTCTCTCCCTCCCTCTCTCTCTCTGTCTCCCTCTCTCTCTCTTTCTCTCTCTCTCTCTCTCTCTCTCTCTGTCTCTCTCTCTCTCTGTCTCTCCCTCCCCCACTCCCACCGTCTCTCCCATGCGACAGGTCCAAATTGCTTCGCTGGAACGACGATCATCCCAGCCGGCATTGAAGTGAAAGTGGACGACTGTACCATCTGCCGCTGTCATAACGGGGACTGGTGGAAACCCGCGCAGTGCTTGAGGCGAGAGTGCCTCAACGCCCAGGCTTCGTCGTAGAGATCCCCCCCCCCCTCCTGGAGCCAGCTGAAGGTGGCTGAGATGAGCGGAGGTGCTGTCGACACACAGGCCGGCGGTGGTCCACGTTAAGACGCTGGGGAGCCGAGAGACAGGAGCACAATTCCATGACAAAGACTGCTAAAGAAGCTGTGATAAACACACACACACACGCACACATGAACGCACATACACAAAATACATCCACTGTTTAGTCTGCAGAGTTCATCCAAGTAGACATGTTTCACTCGAAAAAGACTTTATTTGAACTTTGTCCTGTAATAACTACTGTACTACTTTTATCACTCACTTATGCTGCTTAAATACAAGAATTTATACATTTCATAGAGTCTATTCCCCAAACCATGAGAGCTGCTCAGATGCCCACTTAATTTCTGTAGTCAATATCATTTGCTTATAGTAACTGTAGTAGTATAGTATGTCCAAATGGCATACTATCACTTACGATTGAGGTTTGACAAAATGATAACAACCAGATTGTTCTCTGCACTTGGAGGCGGCAAGCAGTGTGTGTGTGCGCATTTCTCAGTGGTACTAAACAGTCTGGCACATAGTAAAAATATAGTTATGAATAGTTTATTGCACAGAACTCGCTTACAAGGCTTCTCACTCCCCCCCCCCCACACACACACACACACACCACCACCACTTCACAGAGAAAGTGAAATTCTTCTGCTTTCTACTTTATTATATTTTGTACAAGCTGAATTTATTGCTCAATACAGTATGTCGGTAATGTCACATCAACCTTTGTCACGAGACCTTTTAAAGGTGTTTTGGGGGTTTTTTTGTTGTTGTTGTTGTTGTTTTCATAAATAAGGCAACTTTTTCCTTATAGAAAAAATGAAATTCATTACTCACATACAGCCTGAGACTCATTAGTCGTGTTGACTTTTGCGTGTTTGGGAACCCTCACAAGAGAAAGACACTGGAACATACCAAGACAATCTACCCATCTGTCTCATTAAAAAAGGCACGTACTGAGGTATTGTGGGGTAGGGAAGAAGATGTATTATGTTGGGGAAATAATGAGCATGAGAGTTGGACAGTCAGTAAAAATTGAACAGCCAGGTAAAAAAAAAAAAAAAGTTGACCGTACAATGGTCTGACTACCATGGGTTGTTTTTTTTTTTGGTTGTTTGTTTTGTCATGTGTTCAGACTGTGCCGTCTGCAACGCCAAGAGGACCCAGAGACGGGAACTCTCAGAATGTTCCGGAATATATTTGAAACCACTTTTTTTTCCCTGTTTTTTTTTGCCTAAACCAAACTAACAACAACAGCAACAACAAAAAAAAAAAATTACTACTGAAGCCCAACAATCTGAACTTGTTATCTCAGCAATTAGGCAACCGTGAGCAGGCTGCCTTAATTTTCTTTAATTAGACAATATCAGGTGATAAATTGCCTGCCTGCATCCTCCGCGGTGCAGCCCAGTTAGACTCACTCCCCAGCAGACAGGGAAAATGAGACAAAAGCAAAATCAGCACATAGCATTCTGCTTCACCGCGGCTTTTCCGGGACGCTCTTCCTCTCATCCACGGCCAAACCTGTGCCCGCGCATGCCTTGTAGCACTGCAGTTTTCTGCTAAAACAGACTACATGTCGATCTGCTGTTGGTTCTGTTTGAAAAAGCGCTTAAACCAATAAGAACCTCTGAGCAGACTTGGGGCTTGCTTGCCTGGGCCATTTTCTGATGACACATTAGATTTTTTCTTTTTTGTTTTGTTTAGTTTTTTCTTTCTGTTTTGCAAAGGCCTCTGCACATCTGCATAGCCACACTGAAACAGAGCGCATAAGCACCATAGTGGGCTAATGCATTGTTTATAGATTCCCTGGTTCTGCTTGAGCAACTCACGCCAGCAGAGCCTGTTACCGCATCCCTCGCTTTTCCAAATGATAAATACCAGTCATTAATTCACTCGCAAATTCCACCAAGCCCATGTGATTTATCACAGGTACCTTTTTTTTTTCTTTTTTTTACCTAGAAAGAACTCATTTCCATTAACCTTTTGGACCCTGCAGCTCAACCCTGATAGATGAACTACTCGCAGATTCCTGGGTCTGGTAATGAGACAAAAATGAATGCAGTCACCTGACCTGCACACAGGTGCTAGAATATTCAGTGTTAAGTTTGCTTCTACTGCTTCTACTTACTCTGTTTTTAGTTTCTAAAACCTTTCCTTCAACCTGAACAGTAGCCGAGAGAAGCAGACGAGACTTGGCAGACATCAGCTGCCGTCGTTCTCGTGAAGATCAGTTGTACCAAAGAGTTCTTGTCAAGTCTGGTCAATATCAGTATCTAAAGCGACATTTTCTGTTGAAGCACTTAATATGCTTCTGGCAAATACTGTGAAACATTCAGTCGAGGGGGAGGGGGAGAGAGAGAGGAGAGAGAGAGAGAGAGAGAGAGTTTTGAAGGGAAAAAAAATGATGGAAAAGCCACTGCTGCTGTCGTCGTCTTAGTATGAAGCCTTGGATACAAAACACAATCCGGCAACACGAGCCAACGGTCGAGAACGTTGGACGCTCTTCATTTCCACGGTCTTTGTTTCTCTGTCTGACTCTGCTGAGGGCCTGCACAGCTCAACTATCTGAAAGCAAACAGAGCAGCACGGGGCACTCCTTGGCTGAGCCTGCACAAAGACAGCACATGCCAGACAGCCCTGCTCTGTCCTTGGCTCCGTTCTCAAACGCCTTTAAATCCCAGCACGAATCCCAGTGAAGCTCTTGGCCTGGAACTTTACCAATTGCATAATTACCCCTAGATTATCGGTAGGTCAGTCAAAAGCTACTGACACACACTGCCTTTCGCAAAGACAAGAAATCAGTGCTACTGTTCACTATCAGGTCAAACTACCAGTCAAACTGCAGAAAACAAACAGGTATAATCCCGTTTACACCATGGAAGAAGCGTTTTAAACACCGTATTCCAGTTATCCCTGGTCCACTTTTCCCAATGCCTGTAAATCTGAGTAATGTCTTTCAGTGGTTTTTTGGTTTGTTTTGTTTTCGTATGCATATGGCTCTATGTGAGACTTCGTTGCGGTAAAACCATGTTTGAAATTCATTTGGACCCGACTTGTAGCATGTGTTCTCCGCTCAACCTGTAATATTCACCGTTTATGTTCTCCAAAACCACATCTCTTCCGTTTTCTCCGGACAATGACACGGGACTACAAAACAGCCGGGAATCACACCCCGGTGCACGGCCCCTTCATGACCGGTCCATGTTCTGTTGAGGGATTACCAGCGTCACCCATCAGTACTGTCTGGAGTCTTCTCTCTGTTCACTTTTTTTTTTCTTTTTTTTAAGAAATCTCAAGCTATGAGCATTTAACCCCCATTTGTCTGTCCACCATGAAAGTCATCCTCGACCCTTACACAATCAGTTTTTCTGCTCCTCTCATGAGACACTGACTAACTGTAGCTGAAAGCTATGAAAAGATTGTTCTTTTTCTAAGCAGAACTGTTACATTGAAGTTGTGCCTGAAAATCCAACTATAAAAAAAAAAAAATTGTATCTTATACTGAAGGTGAAAAACACTGTTAAAACAATCAGCTTTTATTAATCACGGGCACTGAGGTTGTTGTAGAAACTGTTATTGTTTATTATATTTGTGTCTGTTATACACTATGTGCTATATACTTATATATTCTTTACAGAGCCAGATCTCATTTGTTAACCAAACATCTGAAACTGAAAATATGTAATATCTGGACAGATGGCATCAGAATGCTAATGATATCACATACTGATATATAATTACAATTAGCCAAACTCTCTGGCTCTTTTTCCTTTTGTTTATGTTTTTTGTTTGTTTGTTTTAAAAAAAAGAATAACCCAAGGTGCCCTTCATTGTGTACAAATTTGTAAATATCTCCAGTCGTACAACGTGTATTCTGAATTCAGAAACTGAGAGAGAGAAGGAAAAAATGGTGTATTATTTATGAAGACAAAAACTATTTTGTTAAATAGAGTTAAGAAAAAAAAAGTGTTATTCAGCAAAATATGAGTCTGGAGAGTTATTTATTTATTTATTTGTTTTGTTTTCATTTATTTCCTCTGTAAGCAGTTATAAAGCTCACAATCTGACCACCTGCAGCTCCCCTTGACACTTAAACCAGTTGTTTTTGTTTTGTTTTTTTTTCTCTCTCTCTCCAAGTGTGCTGATCACAGATACTGCAAACACATGCAATTCTTCTCTGCTGATCACTGCACTATTTCATATCCAGACATGCAGTCACAGTGGACTCCCTCATCCTCAGCAGCGCAGGGTCCACTCTACAGGGAAATGAAAAGTGTGTTGATGGCAGAGAGAGAACAGGGCTGGAGGAGACACTCACTCTGTTTAACCTGACCCCATGTCTAACCCATCTGTCCCTGTCCCTGTGAACAGGAAGGCCTGAACTCCAGCGCTTACGCCGTAGGCCCACGTGGGTTATCTGTTTTCCTTCACAGAGGTCGTCCAGGCAACGGAAACGGGACGCGCAAATATATGTAGATTTTTTTTTACAACATTCTGTTATGACCACAAACTATTCTTCTTGGAGGTTCGGACCAAAACCCAGAAACATGATCCGAGACAGAAACAAATTAGTTGACTAGTTATCTCTGATTAAAATAAAATGATAAAATAAAGGCACACAGACGAAATCGTATACCATTAGTTTACATTCGTATTTTAAACGCTTTTGCAACGTAACGCCTGCACAGATACGTTTCTGGAACCAGGTGCTAAGATGTTAAATGTTAGGAACTTTCTCCTTCAGCTCCTCCAGGTTCTCCTCTACCTCCCAATTAATCACGAGTCTAAGACCCTGTCTGCAGCGCTATTTGCCTCCCTCCTGGATGAGGGCAAAGCAATTTAATGCAGCTCAAAGCAATCAATAGCAATTAGGAGCATCCCCAACTAATCCTACTGAAAGCCACGTCCTGGGAGCAGGCCAGAGAAGACCTATGGGACGACGGCCCAGAAATCTTTGCTATTTTACCTTCAAAAACAAACAGCAGAGAGAGAAAGAGAGAGAGAAAAAAAAAAACATTTCTTTCGTTCAAGGGGAAAGTGCAAGCACAGTGACTGGACAACTAATTCCCTGTTTTGTTTTTTTGTTGTTGTTGTTGTTTTTCCCCTCTCCCCTCCGTCATTTGGTCTGGTTTTTAATAAACCTCCACCTCTGCTCTGTCTGTAGAGACAAACATGAATCAACCAAAAAGCCACAGGCAGAAAAACAAACTGACAAAAACATATGAGAAAGTAATGATTTTTCTGGATCAGGTCATTAAAGGACAGCTTTTATCAGTTCCATACAAAAAGCAAGAGAATTTAGTGTTCTATGGGTAGCCAATCAGGGACAGACTTTAATAATATGTTTCATAATAACGCTGAGAAGTGATCTGAAGTCTTAATGAAGACCTGTCAGTCACGGTGGGGTTTTTTTGTCCATTATCTCTATAGGAAAATCTTCTCTCATCTAAGCGAACTGAGTCTGAAAAACATAGACACCATAGGAAACTTTTAAACTTAAAAGCAGGCACATGCGCACACACACACACACAACAACAAAATGGCAGAAGCCAGAAGCCACATGGTGGACGATGCTTTAGCAGATGTTCTCAAACCAATCAAGGCCCCAGTGTTATTCCAAATCGTAACTGCTCATGACAACACAGACCATAGCTGTAAAATACAAAATGACATCATAATGAAGAAGAAATATTGAGTTGACTACGACACCAATTTAAAAAAAAAATAAAAACAGACAGACAGTGACACGCTGCCTCATCTATCCTCATGCTTCATCCTACAAAAGAAAAGGTGTCGTTTTACACGGAAAAGCAGGGCCTTGTTTTGAGTTCTCATGATTGCGGAGGGGATCTGAGGCCACACGCATCACCTCACTCTGAACTGAGTTTGCTGGGTGACTGTAGTTCTGGCACTGGTAGGAGCTGGAAAGCAGAGATGCAGTTGAGTAGCCAGGAGGAAGGAGCTGACCACACTTTGCCCAGTCGAGTCCACTGCGGTTCGTACGAACCCTGCGGGTCGTAGATGATGTACTGCGTGCAGAGGGCCTGGTCCGAGCCGGGCCGGGCGTGGTACGCGGCGGCGCTCAGGGTCTGGGTAACGTCGCTGTCCGGTTTGGGCTGGCGGTTCAGGAGACGACCTCCTCCTTCTCTGATCAGCTGCAGCAGCTCGTCTCTGGGCGGCTTCCGGAACGATCCCAGCAGGTAAAAGAAACAGCCGTCGAACAGCGGCGGAAGCTGGAACGGAGACGAGAGAGAGAGGGTTTGTCAAAACAATAACATTTAACTCTTCAGGAAAAACTGAATAACTTTCGGCTTGGCAGCGGTTCACCGGTAAATGAGTATCACAATAAAAGGTCACATCCAAAAAAAAAACCCCAACACCCTGAAAAGAAACAGGGGGAAAATAACATTTTCGATGGAAGCTGTTGTGAAAGAGTGTGAAGGTAAAAGGGAAATGGAGGAATTGAACGGTCCGTCTCAGATCGCTGCTGTTCGGCGATGTGGGTGAAGAGTGGGTGGTCCACAGTTCAAGGATATATGACCCGACAGGTGACTGCCCTCTTGACCTCACTACATGTATCTGGGTCCGCTGAGACACCGGAGCCCCCGGCCAGGTCAGCGTGTGTGTGTGTGTGTGCGTGAGAGGTCCACGGCTCGGTCAGGTCTGGCCCAATCATTACATGCCGCAGGCTCTAGAAAAAAGCCTTTTAAAAAAAACAGCCCTCTGTAGGAAGACATAATGCATCTGCTCTAGGATTATTTTCTCTCGCTCTCCCCACCACACATTAGAGAGGTGCAAGGTGTTATCTTTGACCAAAAAAAACTGCCCCCACCGCTCGGTAGACTGTACACTCGCTAACATATCAACAGAGCTTTTTTTTTTTTAAACAGAACCTTTTCCAGCCACTTCACAAAGTTCCAATGAGCATTACAATCTTAAAAAAAAACAAAAAAACTTGCAAGTGTCATGTTTAACAACAGCGAGCAAGTGGTTCCGCTGTTATTAGCCGGAGTTATAAGGCGCCTTGCGTAAGCTAAGTGGAGAGGATCCATCCAAGGCAGTCAGTGCCCTGCGCTGCCGCACGCAGTCAAACCTGTCGTCTGCGGAGCGTGGGAATTACAGTTCCATTGCTTCCGTTTGGTTGCACTCGCCCTGAGGGAAGCGCGCAGCTTCCCGAACGAGGTGCGGCCTCGTACGGAAGCGAGTGATGAAAAAACTGAGCCTGAAGCGTAAAGAGAGGGAGAGGGTGGCAGGGTGCCGAGGAGAGGCCGTTAAACAAGGAGAAAGCACGAGGAGGCTACTCCACATCCTACAGACCTCACGTCCGTCTGTCCATCACTCACCAGGCTGTGTCTGTTCTCACGTCCACGCTGGGCTGCTTCACCTGCTTCATGCTCACTCTCTGCGGTCCAGCCGCCTGCCTGCAGACAGCCAGTCACCCCTGAAAGAGAGAGAAAGAGAGAGAGAGAGAGAGAGACAGAGAGAGACAGAGAGAGAGAGAGAGAGAGAGAGAGAGAGAGACAGAGAGAGAGAGAGAGAGAGAGAGAGAGAGAGAGACAGAGAGAGAGAGGGAGAGAGAGAGAGGGAGAGAAAGGAAGAGATAGGTGGTTATGATCTGCACAGGCCAACTGCAGGAACAGTGGTAGAAAAGTTGAGATGACATTTTTATATAAGACCACTATATGACAGTGCGTGTGTGTGTGTGTGTGTGTGTGTGCGTGCGTGTGTGGAACAGAACCCTGATGCAACACAGATGTAAACACTTGTAAACCCTCACACCTAAAAGCGAGAAAAAGCTTTCTGTTTTTAGGCTGGCAAAGAGAGAGCACTGTGAGACAGGCATACTCATCCAGCACAGAGAGAAAGGAGCTAGGCTTGTTTTGTTTTGTTTTGTTTTGTTTTACATCTGGTTAAAGATACACCCCTAACAATGACATCCAGAGATCCCATAACAGTTTAGTCCCTGCCAGAGACTTCTCCCCGTTCCACAAGGTTAACCAACAAAAACAGAACAACCATCTCTTTAATTTGGTCTCCTGTCTCACAGTTTCTCTCCTGGTTGTACAACTGAAATAGCCTTGCTCCCTCCTCTTTGTAAAGAGCACAAAGTTTTCTTGAAGTGTTCTACAGAACTAAACTGCTGTTAGGTATTGTTCTATTGTGTCAACTGTTGGGTGACTACAGCAAAGGGACAGAAGAGAATGATTACCAACCTACAAATATTACAGGGAAAATTACAGGTCTTAAATAAAGTAAAAGGGTGAGTTTCATTCATGACTGTATTCTTTAAAAAGAGGCATTTATTTCACCTTTGCCTTCAATTAGTGTTGAGAGAGCACCAAGTGCAAATGGGCTTCAAATGAAAATCAAATCGGCAAGGTAACCAAGCATTCACGTCCATTTCCTCCCTACATCACCCCAATCTTTTCCACTCTAATAGGAAAACCCACTTTAGATTACGCTTTTGTATGCCGTGGTGCCTGTGTGACGCTAAGCCATTAGCAAGATTACAATTCTCTCAGCGTTCCTGTCACAACTCGGCTATCTCTATCTTCTCCCAGACTCAGCCCTACAATGGCAGCACAATGCCTGCAGTGTGTGTGTGTGTGTGTGTGTGTGTGCGTGTGTGTGTGCGCGCGCGCGCATGCATGTGAAAGCAGAAGAGTTCAGACACACACAAGCACGAACACACACAAGTACACACAAATGGCACAATAGCACTCTCACACACACACACACACACACATATACACACAAACGATCCTCCGGCACCATAGTCATCAGGCATAATTGCGTTTCCTCAGCCTTCTTAATTACAGCTTTCATTTCCAGGGACCCTGACGGGCCGCAGCGGGAAAGCCAGATTCCGGGGTTAATCCGGCTCCCACTCCGGACGATAGGGCCGGCTCGTTAGCTGAGTGCTGAGGACACATTAGCATATCAGCTAATTAGATTCACAATGACGGGAAAAGAGCTGGGGCGGGAGTGCTGGGAGGGGGGAGTGCTGGGGGGGGGGGGGGGGGGGGGGTACCTGTAGCTCAGGAGCAGTCACTTCACGTGCAAAAACTGATACATACCAAGCACTGAACCGTCACACACACACGCACGCACGCACACACACGCGCGCACACACACGCACACACATCTCACCACCCTAGAGTGGGTATGGTGAATTATAATAGAATCTGCAGAAAGTCTGGAACAACACAAATACACAAACTGAACAATACGTACAGGTTTTCTTCTTTGATTGAAAATACACACATTGACCAGATATTAAAAAAAACACACGCACACCTAAAAAAAAAAAAAAAAAACATCTTTTAGTTTTTTAGAACATCTTGTGTCTCTAAACACTCCTCAGAATTTCTTCCAAATTTCTATTGTTAATGTTCCTCACAAGAGACAATTAAACCTTCTGAACAGTTTTCTCTTTAAACACCAATTCAAGAACAAAATAGTGTTGTTCAAGACATTAGAGGCCAGGAAAAAAACCCAGCTTTTTCACATTAAAGTTATTTCATACATCTCAAAGAAATTACAAACAATTATCACTGAAAGCAAAAAAACATTTCTCTTAACCCCCTGGAGAAAAAAACAGCAGTCCACCAGGGGCAAAGAGATCAAAAACAAAAACGGTGGAAGACTAGCAGGCAAACATCTCCACAGAGCTGGGGGGTATTTCAGGTACGTGGTTTAGTGACTAACCTGGTTAAGTTGACTCAGAGTAAGTAGTAAATCTCCGAACTGGAGAGCCCTATGGCTTTGTTTTGCTAGGAGAATGAAGCCATAGGGCTCTTCTATTAAGAGGTTTACTACTTCCTCTGAGTTCACTTATCCGTGTTAGTGACTAAACCATGTACTTATAATACTCCCCGGGTGTCTCGACCCAAATGGACTTAAGGCATGGTTATTTATTCTCTTCAGTAGTAATCAGAGACCGAGGACTCTACAGAGAGGGTATGAAGACTGATAAATATTGCTGTAGTCAATACTGTTCCCTACATGCCGAGACCTGAACCCCTCAATGCACAGTTCACAGATCGTACAAAAGAGCAGATCGAAAGGCGTTAATATAACTTTAACCGCGCATTAAGGATGATACCTCACCCTCGTGGGCAAGGAAAAAACATATCAACAGAACCAATTCAAACACAGGCGGATACGACCTCTCAAACAAAAGCTCTGAAAGAATTTCACAGGAACTCAGCCTCTTCGGTTCTAAAGCACACAGGGGAGTGTGGACTTACAGCTGAAGCGGAGGATCCAGCAGCCATGGAGAACGGCCTGCAGGGCGGTGAGGGTCAGGGGCATTGGGCTGTCAGGCACTATGACGTGGGTCACTGGGAAGAGAGATAAGCATAATTACAGCCAAATGACAGTCAGAGAGCACCCACACAGACAATACTACAGCCCCAAAGTCCCCCAGAAACATGCATCAGACTCAGACTGACTGTCGCAAGAGAGCAGAGAGAGAGAGCAACAAATACATGGATACATACCTAAGCCCTCACTTACAGAACTGACGGTTCATTACTGAGCTGAACAATTTTCCTCTGGGCAAATATTAATACCATGCATAAAATTACACACTTGTTGCGATACAAAGTTGTGTTCAATCACGTATGACGAAATAGAGATTGAATTATAATACAAACTCCAAAGTGCCTTAAAAAAAAAAAACAGTTACACATTCTTGCCTTCTTTTTAAACAAACTAATTCAAAGCACAAGCTCCAAGCACTGATTCAAAACTCTAGTCTCAGCGGATAATTTCACTGTGGCAAGAGTGGGCAGTCTGAATCTGTCAACCAGCAAATTTACACTTGATGTCTCTTCCTTCTCTTGCCGTGCCTCACACCGTACAAAAGAAAAAAATGTACAGAACCGTGATGGCCAAACCACAGTAGGGCTGGGTATTAGCACAGATGCCCCGATTCGATTCGATTCCAATTTATAAGCTAAAGATTCAATTCTGTTCGATTCCGATCCGATATTGATTTGATAAGAATGAGATACGAAATGCTATATAGCAGCTTTCCATATTTGAAGAGAAGTTTAAAAAGCTCTAAAGGGAACAGAAATTTACAAATGCAGAGTCACTAGAAACAAATTGTGAAAACCACTAATGAAAAGGCCGAAGGCTTGTAAACCAAAATCTTTTTATGTGAGGAACACATGGGTATAGTTCCTTCAAAACAAAACCAATCTGCCTCTTTCAAAGCCCAAAAAAAGACTTTTAACTGAAAAGAATAGCTGAAAACAAAAATGGCCAAGTCTAAAAGTCACACGCCATGTTTCACAAGTACTTTAACTTAAAGATATGTGCCAAAACATAAATTAAGAGTTTTTAAATTTATATATAAACAACAACTTAAATATAAATGTATATTATGCACAAGTATGGTTTTCCCTCCACTGTTATGACAATGAGATTCACTGAGTGTTTGGTCATGTGACTAAGCCTTGCGCGACATCAAAGGCCTACTCCATTGCCACAGCCCTGCGCTTTAGCTGGGATATTAGCACGATTCGGAAATGTCAGAGCAGATATCCCAATTTTTGGTGCAATGAAGTCGTGCCGCAAATAAGCGGGGATTTGACAAATGTGGTTTCGGATTCAGACCAGCCAGCCTATTATTTTATTTTAGACCTAACTGATTTGTCATTTAGCCCATTTCCAAGTTATTAAATTTGACGGGCTTTGAATGCAAAGAGACATACATTTAACGTAGGCTGATATCTTTATTTAATTAACAGTAGCACGGCCATTTGTTTTATTGTATTGTTGTAGCCGACAAGGAAAGTTTGCGAAGGGTTGCAAAGAGTTCATTTGTGCTGACTGCTTTTAATAAAATACACTTGTTGGATCAAAGCGTTCGTGTTTTGAGCTTTATTGTTGTGTAAAGGCAGGCTATCACATAAAACATATGTCCGGTAGTTGTTCTATATTGCCGGAATTCTGGAATATTAAAGGCCACAATGGCTAGCATAAACTGTGGCATGTGTATAATATATAGGTTTTCCTCTATGCATTCGCAGGTCGTTAGACGTTAAAAGTCAAACAAGAGGCATCTAAGGGGGGGTGGTTACAACTAGTAATTGCCTTTAATATGACAGTTAGGCAGAGCTCGTGCAGAACTGGCACTTCCACTCTGGCTATGATTAACCATTGCAGACGTGAGCCTAGAACACCAGGGAAAATGCATATTAGCCTACAAGATCAATGCATAAATTTTACAGATCGATATCGAATCGGATGAATTTTAAAAAATGATTACTCAAAAAAAAAAAAAAACAATTTTTCTTCACACCTCTAAACCCCTGTACGAGTGAGTTTTTTTCCCACTCATTACGCCCCAACAAGAGATCTGGATGTGAATAAATCCAAGAGATGTTAAAAGAAAACCAATATCATTCAGTTACAAGAACGTTATTGCAGAAATGTGATTTCATCAACTAAGAAAAGTTTTTACAATGACTTCTATTTACAGCTTAATAAAATGGTATTTAATGAACTGTCGTATTCATACAGCTGAAAGGTATCTCTTGTCTTTTAAATATGAAAACAGAATAATGCGGAACAAAGGAAGAGAGGTCGCAATTAACAAATCATAAAAATACTCCTCACCGCCTACACAGTAAAAGCCCTTTGCTCAATCGCCACATAATGATCTTAATTACATCTCAGAGCACAAATATAGATGTTAACTTGCACACTCCAGTGAAATATTCTGCCCTGCACTTTAAATGAGCATAATTTAAACAAATTTGAATTTTAACAAAACTAATCATAGAAAAAAAGAAAAAAAGATGTTGACCAAAACCCTAAACTTCTTGTTTTGGAGACTAAATGACCTCCCTTTTTTTCATGCTATTGTGAATACCGGATCCATTCATATTTCATTCATTCCTAATACTTGCATACAGATTTGGTGAGACACTGCCTCAGGTCTCATTCCAGCTCCTACTCTGATGAAGACACTCTGTAGTCACAGTCCAGTATGAACTAATTTCAGTGCATTGGAAAACAGTTTAACATGCAGCGACAATAACCCTGTATTAATGTAGATTGATAATGTCTACAGGAACAGTTTGGGAATGATCATTTTCCTTTGTTCAACAAGCTAATTACCAACAAGTGGCTGATTAGCTGTATTACAAAAAGGTAAGTGGAAGCATAAGATAAGTTGGATAACAATCAGCAACTACACCTCAGAAAGCCCTGACTCGCTTTAGTCAATCCTCAGAAAAATACTAGTATATTAATAATCATCTCATGTTTGTGCAGTTTAAATTTGTGGACTGTGTTCACCTGTCTCCACTGCGTGTCCATACCTGTGCTGTCGAAAGACTCCACCCGGTTCCACCCGAAGAGCTGGGCTGCTTTGGTAAGCTGGTTCTGCTGAGTCCGGTCCAGTTTACTCCCCAGAACCGCGATCGGGTCCTCTTTTCTCACACAGCCCGGCGACTAGACAAGAACGCTCAAGAGTTAGCAACAGTATCTCCACCACAATGAAGAATACACAGCAACTAGACTAGGGGCTAACAGTCAGTGGGCCAGAAGGCTGGGGACTATACACCGCGAAGCAACTCCTTTCTAAATGAAAAAGTTCTGAGAAACAGAGGCTTACATGGACAAGACCAGTGTTTCTCAATCCTACTCCTGGGGGGGGTGGGGGGCTTTGCTCTGCACGTTTTCCATCGTTCCCTGCTCTATTTACCTGGCTAAATTCATCTGTGGCACTTTTAACTGGCTGAGCGCACCTGACTGTATCAAGAGCATGTTAACCACACTAATCAGGTGTGTTCGGAGCAAGGACAGACGGAAGTTAGGCAGAGCAGGGGTCCTCCGGGAGCAGGACTGAGAGGCAGTGGACTGGACCACCGCAGGGCTGTTTTGATCATACCTTACTGAGGCTGGAGGGAGAGCTGAGGGGGCTGATTGGTGGTTGGGCTTCCACAGCAGACACCCTCAGGACTTCTTTCATTTCCTGAGTCCCGGCATAGTCAGCAGGTCGCAGTCCATGCATATTCCTTCAACACACGTGTATGATAGAGTGGGTCATTTCCAAGGCAGAGTCATTCTAAACACGCTACGTGCACTTCGTGTACGAAGCTCACAGATCATTAGAGTTTGCTAAGTGCCAAAAAAAAAAAATCACTACTGAAACATTCAAAATATCATTTTACATACATTTGATCAAATCAGTGCGGTGTGCTGCGTGACAGCATTCTGAGAGACACGTGTCACTCGGCTGTAATTACAGACCTGTGCACGGGCGTGAAAACGTGCTGTAAGTGAGAAACTTCTATTGGGTCCGTGAATCGTGAAGTTTGCGTGAGGATATCAGATGTTGGAGAGAAGAGAAGAGAAGAGAAGAGAAGAGAAGAGAAGAGAAGAGAAGAGGTGCATGGAGAAGGATGGATGTAGAGATAACACTCTTGGGGAACAATTAACAGGTCCACTGGTCCATAAAATATTTCATTTGAATTCATGAGCCCCCTCAAGCAACCCCCCCCCACTCCAGAAGCTACCACACAAGCACACATCATCTCAACATCCACCCCCCCCCCCGCACCTCCGCCTACAGGAAATGAATCGTTTTAGCTGAGGTGCTAGAACAGTCCTGAATCTAAATAAGTAAAGAGATGGTAGCAGCCCACACACACACAGAAACACACACACGCACACACACAGCGGCTGTGGAGGTTAAACACTGGAATCAAGTCTACCATACTAAACAGGCTTAAACATAAGTCCAGGTATTTATCAATTCTGAGTCACATTCCAGAAAGCGGCCCTCACCGCGGCGCCTCGATGCAAACTTAGTAAACCATAGCCTGTGCAGCGGCCGACTCGTCACAACTGACGGATCTGACACGGACGCCAGTGTAACGGTGGCCCAATAGATGACAGCTCCACAGATATGAGGAAATCAGGAGCCCTGGAAGACACTTCAAATACGACTATTCATGCAATTGGAAACCGACAACAACCAAAAGCGTCAGCCCGGGGGATAAGCACATCTCGCCGATCGTCAGGAAGCGCGCTCCTTTGCACATCCTGCCTAACTCACACACACATATGGCACGCACACTCATACACAAATACACACACACACACACAGACAGACACACACATACACACACACACACACACACACACACACACACACACGGAAGTGCATCCCCCATTCTATCTCCAGCAAACACGCGAGGATGTCACAAAGCCAGAGAGAACTACTGGAGCGACCAGCAGGATGTCACACTGTTGCGCTTATCCAAATTTCCCCCACTCAGTTCCTCCACTTCACTTCCACCGACTGGGCTCAAGGCATGAGGGGAGCAGTTTATTTCTGCTCCACCAAGGGCAGAGCTACAGAAACCCGAGCAAGCATTAAAGATTACGACGGGAACAGCCAAGGGGACAGGGACGTGCCAATCAATCCATTACAGCGCCGGCTCCGTCGAACTCAGCGCGCTTCATGAGGCTGTCGCAGCAAACCGTCTCCAACACAAGGGGGTGGGGAGGGGGGGTGCAGTTGGGGTAGGGGTGTATGGGGGTGGGGGGTGGCTTTAGTAATTGATTGCGTCTGACAGAAGTGGATTGCTTTTGTCTAGTAGTAGTCTGACAGAGCCGACGTCCCCTTCACTTTGTCACGAAGACAGAGACAGAAACAGAGAGAGAAAGAGAGAGAGAGAGAGAGTGGGAGGGAGTGAGAAAGAGAGAGAGCGCGAGAGAGAGAGAGAGAGAGAGAGGGAGAGTGCGAGAGAGAGAGAGAGAGGGAGAGCGCGAGAGAGAGAGAGAGGGAGAGCGTTAAATTCTGCTGATGCCCGACGCATTCTGAAATTGTACAATTGGAGCAACTCCACGGGGTTAACGTCACTGAGGAAAAGCGATGTCACAAACGGAATCTGAGTGAGCTGCAGGAGGGTAAAGACGAGAGGATGGTATTACCTCCCTGCCACACAGGCCTGCTGCTTTCCTCATTTCCTCAAAGGGCCAACCTGGTAGGCAGCAAGGCTTACCAACATCATGCGCTTATTTCCTACTTATCAATACCTTTGGTAACACATAACAGTCTTAAAAAAAAATGTGCCTAGAACACTAACACAGTGGATACATTCAAGTCACACAGACTCTTCTCATCGCAGAGTCTTTACACGTCAACGGCAGTCCGCAGTTACCTTGACACGCAAGATGTGTAGAAAGGGAGGACGTGAATTAATGAACTGCTGATCTCTGGAACTGCCGCAGCCAGGTTCAATCGTTAACGACGTCGGCTTTGACCCCCGACCGACATACTTCGATCCTGACTATGACACGCCACGTTGGCAGACTGGCCCGGCTACGGACCTTACACAGTCACCCATCTGCAGGTGCCAAACGCCAGCTGGTCAAACCAAGTCAAGTCAAATACGCGCCTTTAACTACTGACTGTCTTACGTCTCAAATATCACAAGCAATATATGTTCAATCCCCCCTCCAATCAACGACATAGTTAACCGTTTAAACAATGGGAGTTTACACATTAAGAAAAACATTGACTTGTCACATCCCTAATACAAACATAAGCCCACACCATGTGGAGGCCTTTGTAAAATTAGGCATCTGAAGGTCTGGTCTTCTAATGCCAATTTGTATGAAATATGTGTACGCTACTCAAACGTTCACATTCCACAAGCTTTCATCTGTCTTTAAAATGAAACAAAAATAAAACAATTGATTCCATCCCTTGTATCGGCGAAAGCGACAAGCGCTAATGGACATGACTGAAGCTTCAAAAAAATACGCCGTTGTATTTATTGTTATAGAGTTTATTGTTATATTGTTATATGAAAATGTATCAGGGCGTGGATTGTTTTACGTCATACAACCTTGCCCTACTCTAGAAGACCTCAATAAACCAGTCATGGCGTCCGGCTCCAGACCCACACAGGTTTTAAAACCAACATGTATTTGAATACATGTATTTGTATTTGTATTGCAAATACATGTATTTGAATGTCTGAGTGTATTTTTTGTGCATTTCCCTTAGTTCTACGGTTGTGGAACATGGTATCAGTCAGTGACTTTGGGTAAAAGTGCAGAACCTTGTCTATACTCACAACACGTTCTGTGAGGCCCCACACTCCGCCAGCCGTTTGGCAACAGCAGTGTGTCCGTTCCTGACCGCGTCGTGCAGCGGAGTCTCGTTTTGGTAGCCTGGGATGTTCAGCAGAGCCCCCTGCTGGAGCAATACCTCCACCACACCCAGGTGGCCCAGATTACACGCCTCATGCTAAGAGAAAAGCCCCCCCCAAAAAAAAACACAAAACAGGAGAAAGGTCAACACTGTTAACAGTCTAAATATATGTGCACACTGTTTTAATTAACTGGGAGGGGGGGGGGTCTCTTTAAAAATTAATTAATTAACTTTAATTAACTCTTTAAAAATCCTTAAAAACCATCTAGATTGTAAGTCACGCAATAACAAAAGCAAAAACAAACAGTCACAACAGTGAGTGCTGAGACCTTTAAAACTTCCACAGGAAAAATAGTCAGTGTTATATGTCTGAGTTGTCAGATATCCTCCAAGAATAAGAAAACTGATATTCATATGAGATGAATCAATCCAATACTGATACACACACACACACTCAAACACACAGACAAACATCAATGTCAAATTAATTTCACTTAGTTAAAATCTCAAGGAAGTACTTGAGGAAAATCATTTGGGATGAAGGGGATCAGTCGGCAAAAGAAGGGGCTGAGAACCCCTGATTTACACAGTTTGTTTTTCTCCATTCTGATCCTGTTAAAGCTGCCAACTTTCCAATGCATACTTTCAAAATCTTCACACACACGCACACACAGACACACACATACATAGACACACACACACACACACACACACACACAGAATTTAGAGCGCTGTCAAACTGGCAGATCAAATTATGTGGTTGGTAAATCTGGAACAGCACATACATCAAAGAGTTTACATCAGTTCTATAAACGCAGAAACACAGAGTAAGACACGCAGCCAATCACAGACCTCCGAAGAGGTTTAAACATTTATGATGAATTCATGAAACATGCATGACGATAAATGACATCTGTATGAGGCGCGCTTCATGCACAGTTGAATGTTTATATAGCTGGCTATGCAAACCATTTCACAATGTATATTTAAACAGCCATTACTCTAAGCAGACATATTACAATCCAAATCACCCACAGCCCAGCACTGGAAACACTTCACGTGTGTGACATGACTGGTGTTTTACGTGTCCCTGATGAAGGCAGAGTGCTGAGAAGAGATAGGATCAGTACTGAATGTTAGGAGAGACTGTGATGTACCAGTGGAGTCCAGCCAGCGTTGTCTTTCAGGTTAGGGTCAGCGCCCAGCTCAAGCAGCCCCTTCACGGATTCCACGTCTCCCTGTGCAGGGGAGCAAGGTCGTAAGGTCAGTGATTGCATTGAACACACACCCGGACTCACACACAGACATACACACAGACTCACACACAGACATACACACAGTTGGTCAGTCCTTGGGAGCAAAAACACACTCACAGATAGACGGATAACTTTTCAGACTTGCAGGGGGGCTTCTCTATGATCACTGCAAGCTTTAATGACCAAAGCTTAAGGGGGTTTCAAAGGGCTTTACTTCAAGGCTTCAAAGTACTGCAATCAGAAGCATTGTTTAAAAAAAAAAAAAAGAAAAAGAAAAAAAAAAACAACAACTGAACCGTGGACAGGAACTTCAAATACAACACATTTCCTAAGCTCCGAGTGCTCTGACAGGAGTACTGGACGTTAAAGCCGTCTCTGATTCTCAAATGAGATGTGGAAAAAAAAACAGTCCGACATTCCAGTCAAAAAGAAAAAAAAAAAAAAAACCTCAAGACATTTATCAATAAAAGAACAGATAAACCTACGTGTGCTTGTGAAAGTCTAAATTTAGATTTTAATAACTCGCCAGCCTGACAGTTCCCTGCATATTATCTGATCTTTCATTTTTCCCGAAGCTGAGAAATTGTCCTCTCCTACATGCCAGTATGTAAAATATCAACATCAAGACTTTGCTGCTGATTGAGATGGGTCTGTCCAGTCACATATAAAACACTGACAAAAAGCTACACAAAAATGTATAAATAAAGGCAATGCATTATTATTATTATTATTATTATCATTATTATCATTATTATTATCATTATTATTATTATTACTATTATCATTATTATAGCTTCTATGCATCCCAGCAACAGACACACAGGACCTGGTTAACAAACACTGTCTAGTGAATTGTGACAGTCTTCACAGACCTTTATTGCAGCCAGGTGCAGTGGAGTCTCTCCCTTACGATTCCTTTTCAGAAAGGCAGGGCTGCTCTGGCTGGGCCGTCCTCCAGAGCCCCTAAGCTCTCCTGGAGAAGTCTTTCTGAGGACAGGGGTGACCGGAGACCTGTTTCTCCCTGCTACCGGTGAGCGACCTGGGCTTTCTTTCTGGCCAGCTGTGGTTCTCCTGGTAGGAGTAAAGGAAGAAGAGTCTGGGGTAGCTGGAGGGGAGGGCAGCTCCGTGGTTCTCTCAGTCACTGGACGTCTTCCGTGGCTCGTGGAAGACCTGGGTCTCTTGGGTGTACTGTCAGGACTGAGAGAACCCTCCTGGCGCCTGACTCTTTTAGGCGTCCTGGAGCCCTGAGGCGGAGGCTTCGTTGGGGTTCCCTCCGCAGACGCAGAGCGCTCAGAGACAGGATCAGTTCGCTGAGCGGGGCAAGCGGAGTTGGCGCTCCGAGCAGACGAACCCGGGTCACCTTCTTTGGCCACGCCCCGCTTCAGGATGCCCCGTGTCGGGCTGTGAACTTGGGTTTGATCCTGGGTGACGGTCACCCGGGTTTCCTCGCGCTGGCTTTTGGGGCACTGGAAGGACACCCTCTTACTGGACCTCCCCTCGTTTTCTCCGGATCCACTCTGATTTTCGTCAGCCTCGTCCTTTTCCTCCGCGACACCCTCTCGCCCGAAGCCCCACTGCTGGTTGATGTCATCTAGTCTCTTCTTTTTGTGTTGCTGTTTGGTCTGACTCCGTGTGGAGGGTTTCCGTTCCCCGTTGGCTCTGGCACAAACACGACCACCGTTCTTCTTCGCCTTTCTCTTTGTTTGTCCACTGTCTTGTTTCCCCTTTGACGGCGAGTGGGAGGTGACAGATTCTTGAGAGGAGGAGCTGAAGTTAAATACCGACAAGTCATTGGACGAAGATAAAACGTCCTTGTCGGAGTCCGTTGCCGGCTCCTTAGACGACGAGGCCACGTCCACGGGTTTCTCCAGCTGGCAGCGCACTTTTCGACTTTTTGGGCTGAACCAGATTTTGAAATTCTTCTTGTGCTTTAAAATGGCAGTTTTGTCTAACTGTGCAGAGGAATCAGTGGGTGTACCTTATGAAAAAAACAACAGCACAGAGCATCATGCTGAGAATTCGGCATGTAAAATATCACACCACTAAAATCTTAGATACAGAGAGACTTCCTAAAACTGGTACAAACTACTTCTCTCATAAAAAAAATTCCCCCCGGTTTCAGGCAGCACAAATTAAACAATTCCAAGTGGGAAAGTGAATCACATTCAAGAGGTAGACAAATGCTATCATTATGCACTTCTTGCCTCATGGTATCTGAACAGATGTTTGACAACACAATGTGTAGGTGTGAAAATCGGGCACATTTAGCCTGAGAGACTGTGTTCAAGCAATTCAGTGAACAGCTTTTGTTTTTTGTTTTTTTACCTCTCACTGCCTAATTGTGCTCTATAGCTCTGATGGTACATCCGAAACACTGTGAGTGGCTCTTTATGACAAGGACCAAATTCAGCATTCCCCCCTCAATGTTAAATTAACTGGCCTATCTGTCAGCAGGTATGTGGCTCTGTTATCAGGGTCATCACCTCAAAATTACAAGCTAACAAACTACTACAACTTAATTGCATAATTACAATAATTAGCCACCCCCAAAGTTTAGTCCAGGATTTACGTGAGAGGGGGGGGGGAAACGAGAAACAACGAACAATAATTCAGCATGTTTGTATCAACCAGTCCACAGCACTACAGCGCGACAGTGACATTAAAAAAAAAAATCATGCGGGGGATGAACTTAATTAGACCAGTTGTTTGACGTAATGACGGGAGGGGTCTCTTGTTACCTGGGATCTTAGTAGAAGGATTTAGTAATGCTTCGAGATTGCGGAAGAGCTCCGTGATGTTGCTGAGCTGTCGGTTGATTTGAATATCTTTTACCCAGGCAGGACTGTGACACACACTGCAGCCGGCTCCAGCTTGCGGGCTCGCGCAGGATCTAAATTACATAAACACATTTCGATTATTTCCCTCTGATGCAGCTAAATATCAAACTACTAAATGATTCCTAACAACAAGAGCGTTAGAAGAGGTGACACAAATGCGCCTGTGAAAGTTTAACTTTCTTTTCCCCAGATTAGATCACGTATCTGGTTATTTAGATCTTGTTTACCTGCATAGCAAATGGTCGCATGCTCCAAGGCAAACCGGGTCGCTCATGAAATTCGAACTGCAAAAAAAACCAAAATTCAGGGGTGACATGACAGCGGTGACAGTTAAAAGACACTGCGAAGAAACCACTGTATATGCATTTTTGTGATGGTTAAATCACGAAGGCATGGCAGACGCTAGCGCCAAATTTTGTTTTAAAACCAGGAAGTTAGCTATGCAGCTTCTTAGCCGGATGGCGCAAAAAATAATCTTACCATTTTGAGCAAAGAAGAAGGGTTCTAAAATGTGCAACGGCCTCTCTAGTTTTTTTCCAAACTCCACTTTCTGGACGTTCAATAGGATCATGTTGCGCCATGGTACAGAAAATAAAGTTGTACGCTAATTTGATAACACTCTCCGTCAGCAGTAGTTCCCCCTCTGGTTCGCATCTCCCGCCTGTAGCAGAGGAGGAAAGGGCGGCGCGTATCACCAATAATGCTATTGGATGACGGTGGGCCTTCCAAAATAAACAGTAGATGGAACAAAACAAAGATTCCAAAAGGAAGAGATTCGGTTTTGGTGCGTTATGGTGTAAATCCCATAATTTGCATGTGGTAAAAAAAAAAAAAAAAATTATTTAGGAGATGCGGAGTGTAATTCTGAACAAACCATCTCTTTATCCTAAAAAGTAATCTGCGGGTACCACTGACTGTGTTGGAGTCTATCATGGGCTCTTCAAAATGAGTTGATACTCCCTGTCTTGAGGATTGAACCTCCAGGGTTGCTGTCTACAGACTAGGCTACATGAAGTGCCATTCATGCAGGCCTGTGTATTTGGTCCGTGATATAGAGATTAAAGTCAATGCAGGTGAGTACCTCATCCTAACCAATTTAATGGTATACACATAAGGATATAGCCAGGGTAGTAACGAATTACATGTAATCGGGATTACGTAATCAGATCAGAACTAATAACTAACTATGATCAAGCCTGATTACATTTTTAAAAAGTGCAATCAGATTATAGTTACATTGTCAAGAATTACTTGATTATGTATTTAAAATATGGCAACTTTCAAATTATAAAACTTTTTTCATGATAACCAATGCTATTAACTAGTGAAAAGCGCGTCTGACATACGATTTGACCAACTGTAAATGCCAAGGGATGAGACGGGCCGGTGGAGATCCCCTTAGCCAAACAGCGACGGCTCTGACTTTCATTGTGCCGTCTCTGCTCACCCCTTGGTCCGTGTTTCAGGACTGGTCGGGTGGGGATGCGAAATTGCCGCTGACTCCGAGGGCCAGATTACGTCGGCCGGGCCGGTCCCCACCCGGGCGGCGCGGCCCGGTAAATACTGAACATGCAAAATGCATTTTATTTGCATTGAAAATGTTTTGAGATGTTTAAAGAGAAAAAAGAATATTTGTGGAACTAAATTTTTTGTGGCTGCGTCCGTTTTTTAGTATAAAGTGCAATGTTTTGAATGACTGATTTTGAAGTATGCAGATTAGATTACATTCTTTTTGTAATCCAATGGATTACGTTACAAATTTCAAAAATTGGCATGTAATTTGTATTCAGTACTTGACTACATTTCAAAGTGATCAGACCCAACCCTGGACACAGCTATATACCGCTGTCCTACCAGCTGATGAAAGAGTAATACTTTCTCAGTCAAAAGAGGACAGCACTGACATAAACCTGTGATCTGAATCTGAGAATGGCAATCAGACCACCATATCAATAAATGGTTTATGCCTCTGATAGTGACAGCTAAAACATATCTACAGTAAGGAAATCAAAAGCCCTCATTTAAAAAAAAAAAAAAAGAAAAGTTTGTTTTAAGATGAGAACTCAACAGTTGCATTTGAAAAATAGCTTTAATGTAAAAATAAGCTTGGTACAATTTTTAAAAGAAGAGCAGTGCCTTGAAGCAGACGAAAAAAAAAAGAAAAGAAAGAAAACCGCCAATGAAATATTCAGCACATTCTTACATGAGAGATGTGCCCGCAGAGGAAACCTTAATGAGAGTAAAGATGTGCAGACATTGAAGAATCATTTATATCTTGAAGCCAAAAAAGGTCTTTGTGATTTATAGAAATTCCAGAAGAAGAGCAGTATTGATGCTGCCAGCAGTTTTTAAAGGATGACATCTCAGCTGAACATACATATTTAATGTGGTATTGAGTAACAAAAATTGGGGTGTCCATTTACAGTGTTTAGGCTTTGATCACAGTATAAGGAAGAAAGTAAACACAAGGGCTACAGAATGAAGTCCAGAAAAATAGCTACCATAAAAAAAAAAAAAAAGGCATGGGGGAACAAAACTGAAGAGAATATTTTTTAATTGGCTTCTCTAAAATGAAAAGTTGAAACTACAGTACGGTGCTTCTGGGAACAAATATCCTTCATTTATGTCAAAAAGAGAATAAATTAAATCCACAAAGAATACAGTAAACTAATAAAATACCAGAACTTATGTGAAAACGTTCTGGTGGTTGTCAAGGAATAGGTCCATGTGCTGTCAAAGTGATCCCCTATCCAGGTATTAATGTAAAATGTAGTATATGGGTGTTTGAATAACTTCATTACTGATGACCAAAATCATGAACCAATCAAAAACAAGAGTACTGTTGAGCACAAGAACGAAAAGAACGGAAAGAAACAGGTAAAGCTTCATAAGAATTTTTTTTTTACTTGAGGTAACTGAGAACCTTTATAATTAGTAAAAGTTATTAATAAGGGAACATACTAACAGATTTTTCACCCTCTTGAAAAAGCGTAATACGTAGTGCATCTGAGATGTTGCTATATATTAAAAAATATTCATATATTCCAAGTGTACCAGACGATCCTCTGATCCTCTTTGTCATTGTGTGCAAAATGTTGGCAGTCCATTGTGTGTCAGGAGAAATAACATTAGTCAAGGTTGATTAGATCTGGATCAGATATCTTCTGTGTCTCTGTGCCAGTCTTTCCCATGGCAAAGTTGATGAACACCTGTGAGGGTAAATCCATGTAAAAACAATTAGTCTCACCCACTTGTTCATGTACCCCTATTTTTTTCCCACAATTCACTCATTCTTTTTGTTCATCTTTCTCACCTCATCCAGAGTGGTCTGACAGACTGAGAAGTGCTTTATTCGTAGGACTGCCTTGTTAGACTCCAGCTGGTCGAAGATGTCAGCCACACCTCCGGGAGCAACAGGTACGTGATACTCCAACATGGAAGAGTGGTGATCCTGTAAAGAATCATCCAACATGTGCACGTGTATTAGATTAAAATTTAACAACAGTAAAACACACGGACTCACAATTATCATTCCAAAAACATTCAAACGTCAGATGCCTGCACAATGTCTTCCGAGTGGCCAACATATGCATAGAGGAGCGCATTTTCCGTAGAGAAAGAACATGAGCACAGAAAATAACTCATAAAATATCTCCAGCAACTCAATATAATAAGTTCCACAATATTCTGTCCTCTTGTGAACACCACAATAAATAGTAATATGAATGATATACACAACACACAGTTCATTAACATGGATGGAGCTTTGTGAATGTCTTGTGAAGACCACTAAAAGATGGAATATCTCACTTTTGTTCTACAAAAGAATGTGTTGTTGTGTTGACAACTGCTGGACACTCTCACCTTCAAGACAGTGCTGGGGAACTTCTGCTGCATAAACCTGGTAATGGCGTCCACGTCACAGGAAGCGTCTGTCAGGTACATCTTGACCGTGAATCCACTGCCAAACCTATCAGAACAACACAGATTATTGTTATAACAGTGGGAGAATGTATGACCCTCCCGAATAGGGTTTTATATTTCAGCTCGGTGGCTGGAAGTCAGAGAGCAGCAGAACATTAAAAAGAACAAAGGGAGAGGGAGAGGAAAAGCAATGACTAACAGTTTTTCAGAGAGCAGAAATGCATTACACTGACCTGTTCTTGATGTGCTGTAGAGAACCCAGACATCTGAACTGTCCTTTTACCATAATAGCAAGGCGAGTACACAGGGCCTCACACTCCTCCATACTGCAAAAAGTAAACACACAGACACACACCATTTTAGCTATAACAGTATACAGCAATTGACATTCACTGAGACCACCTACAAACTGTAACATAAGGTTTTTAAATACAGCAAAGAACAATACAGTGACTGTATATTCAACGTATAAGTCTCTGTATAAAAAAACATATTACATTCTTGCAGATAGCATATGCAACTTGTAAACATTTACGATTTTTTTAAAATGAAAAACCCAGCATGAAAATGAGCTGTAATATCAGGCGCACGCACACGCACACACCGCTAATGTAAAACACCGTCGTGAAGCCATCAAAGAAAACCTTTGAGGTTGTAATGAATGGCATAAGAAGTGGTCACCTGTGGGATGTCAGGACTACTGCGCATTTCCCCATAACCTCCTCTGAGATGATCTTCCAGAGGTGACGTTTGGAACGGGGGTCCATTCCAGAGCTCGGCTCATCCTAGTTTAGGAGAAATTCCCCCAAAAAAAAAAGGGATTTGAAGATCGTGAAAGGTTTAAACAAAAGTGACTCGATGCAGTGCACAGATGAAATAGAATCAGATTTAAAATTAAATTAAACTCGATATTTGAAAAGGTTGAGAGGACGGGCTGTGACTTTGAGATCATTTATGCTGATGTCACTTAAGTGTGTCTTTGGAAGGCTTTGGGATCTCACCAATAGCAGAATCTGAGGTTGACCAATCAGGGCCAGGGCAGTAGAAAGCTTCCGGCGTGTTCCACAGCTGTAGCTCTCACTGGTGTTGTGTCGGTGATAGTCTAGCTCCAGCTTCTTCAACAGGTAGTTCGCAACCTATTGTGAGTGAACACAAAACGCTAATGTTAATACAACCAGTTATACCAAAAATTTCCACACACTTTAAAAATCTCAGCATTGTCCAATGTTGTTCAATTTTTCCCCCTTTAATTTTCATGTTAACTACAAAGTAATTACCTCCAAAATGGTTTCAAGAGTTCCTCACATTTAGCTCTCTTGACATCGTAATGAGTCACTTTTGAACGCTGTTTTGATTAAACGCTTTAAGGCGTTTGACCCTACACAAAGAATTCATTTTTGCGTAATTGGACTCATACATCAAAAGAACTAACCGCACATTTTCCGCATTTAAAAATGTTATACGTAGACCTGTTTAAAAGGGGGGGGGAAAAGCATGCCCAAGGTTTTTGAGATTTCTCTTCATCTTCAGATCCATTTCTTCCCTAACCAGAATGTACAAACCTTCCCCCTACTTAATGAGCCCAATCAAGGGCAGGGAGGCCATTTGTCTAATTTTTTAACAGAAGACATCACACACGTGAACGACAACAGATTGGTCTAAAAGCTTTTGAACGAGTATGTTCTTGTGTCGGGATCTGCTTCTCATAAAACGCCCCAGTCAGTTCTGGTCAAACCTGGCATCCAGTAATGATGGGCTCATTTCACTTTAAATATTATAAGTAGCACTAACCTTGAACAGCTATAATATCACTGACTTAAAGTTCTGTCTGTGAAGGCTGTGTGTGTTAAGTCTTACGGCCAATTTATACTTCTGTGTCGAATCTACGCCGTAGGTACAGCGTAGGCTCTGCGTAGCTGCGTACCTTGCGCCGTAGCCTGCGCCCACCTACCCAGAAATGTAACTACACGTCACAGCGACCGCAACAACTGCGACTGGACCGCTTGGTAGCATCACCCCCCCCCCCCCCCCCCCCCCAATTATCGAGCAATGCAGACATGCCAACGCACAAGTATCAATGCTCACAACAGCGTGGGCCACTCATGTAGGCTACGACATGGGCTCCGCGTAGAGCCTGCGCAGACGCATAAATCAGCCTTTAGATTCACAAAGCAACATCCATTTGCTCTTTAACCAGCCATTCCAAAACCATCTCACCCTGTCCAATGTTCTTTTTAATCTTATCACTTTGGCTTGTATGCGAGGTGGGGGAGGTGTGGCCCAGCTGCCCACTGTTGCAGTCACAACCCCACTAGACATGAGAATGAGGAAAAGGATGACAAAACAAAATAAAAAAAAAAAAAGTGTCACTCTCTGAAAATCAAGCGTCTGAGTCATACGTTTTCAGTCATGTCACCATAAGTACCCATCAATGCTCTTAAGCATAACAGGAGGTAATGTTTCCAATTTAAAACAAGCTTTAATTTTAAAGATCTCAACATGCTCAGGGCAAGAAAGAGACAAATGACAAACGACAACTCAAACATTATCCAGTTTTCAAGCCTATTTTTGGGTTTTTTAATATCGTGGCCCCAGACGAATCCTTCACTACTAATGCCTATAACAGCCTTGTTTTGTTTATTGATTATTTTGACATTTTACAGACATAAATTGGTTTAATGACCTTTTTTTTCTCTCTCTTTGCTTGCATCGGCTCTTTTCACATCAAAAGAAAGGAAATACTGTCTCTTAAGACCGTTTATGCATTATGAACAATTCATTACTGCGGTACTGCAGCCATAGCCAAGTCCTACAAAGAAACCCTCACATTACGTCCGCACACAAACACACGCACATACACAGTGCAAAACACAATGCAAGATTAATTAGTTTCCCCACTTATCGATGTGGAGGAGAGCCAGCTATCTCCTGTCAAATGCAATACTCTGACCATACCAAGCCTTCTCTGCACAGAAATCTATACGGACTCTATCTCATGTGTACATCTAAGAAAAGACAGAGCTGAAAACGAAGACTCAGCTGTTCCAATAAGGACAACATAGCCACGCCACCAGTTTTCAAGGACTCTTTGTCAGTTTGCATGGAAGTGTAGGAGGATACGGAACCCTGTTGCTTTGATTTAACTCTTTAACGAAGTGCCTCCCGGTCAGTTCTCTTGGACCGTCGTGTTAACCTGCTGTATCGGAGTGTAAGGATGGTCTTACCCGATCAATGTCTCTCTTGGCGATGCCTTTGATGCGGGCGTAGAAGTACAGGTGCTCCTCTCCGGTCAGCAGGTTATCCAGGGCATCCTCCTGGGGGCAGTAGCCGATGTTCACGCCCTCCTTTCTGCAGTCCATGATGTCAACCAATTGGCTGCAATAAGAGTGGATTATTTGTGAATGAGGACGGCGTGCAGGCAAAAGCGTTACAGGTTGTCCTCAACTTAGGATGGGGTTCCATTTTGTTCTGACGACACCGTCGAAAGTGGATTGCATCGTATGTCGGAAATCCCTTTATTTTATATGAAACAAGCACAAAGCTGGGCATCCAAACACACTGAGACCCAAACAATAACAATTACTGCAGTTAATGCTTCTGTACAGTGTTAGATGTTACGACCACATATCTCCACTCGAAAAAATAACACCTTGGGACAGCCATTGTAAATCAGAGAGGTCGTAAGTCGCTTCCGTCATAAGTCAAGGACAACTTGTAATATACAGTCTCTAACCATACTCAAGGAAGACAACCAGAGGACCTACAGTCCCACAACAACAACAGGGATCACACCAGATTAGATCAGAAAGATCTTTACCCGCGCAGGTCACGGACTTGAGCTGACCCATCCGTGGGGCTGATTTCTCCCGTTAGCATCTTGAAGGTGGTGGTCTTTCCAGCTCCGTTGACTCCCAGTAATCCGAAACACTGCAGAATGACATTACAGTCAAAGCCCTTTCTATCAGAAAACAGCGCTCTTACGTGACTTTTTAACACCGAAAGTTATATGACTAAGTAACACGAAGATCTTAGTGTAACAGCTTAAGCATTTTTGGGGTTGGGGGGGGGGGGGGGATTTTGCATCTCGCAAAACAAACGCCTAATCATGTTAATTAGTATCCTAGCACCAAACGGACCTCTCCAGCTGGAATGCCCACGGACAGTCTCTTCACAGCGTGCACCCTCTTGTTCAGGTGTCGGTAAACTTTGGTGAGCTGTTGGATCTGGAGCAGGTCACTGCTAGCGGCCCCGCCATCCACACGCTCGCGTTCTGCAACGACGTCTTCATCCTCATACCGGCTGTGCGTCTTCTCCGCGGCTCTCTTGAAACAGAACAGCCTCCTGCATTTGAGCAGAGAGGGATCATCACGTAACGAATGAGTGTGGGGATGAAAAAGCCAAATGGTTGAAACAAGTCTTAATTTTAAACCTTTCAGTTTCAGCCTGACCATTAAAAAACATTTATGTTCATGGCTACACATTATTACTTAAAAACTATTACCCTAAATTTGGGACTTTAAATTTCACAACATTACATTTGTTCGTCTGGCAGACGTTTTTATCCAAAGCAACTTACATAATGAGTACATACAATACGTGCATAACTAATGTCTCAAGTCCTTGTGTAGCCTTTGCTGTTTAGCTGTAAGGACCACCTGAATGCTCAAGCTCTAGGTCCCTTAGCATCCTTACGAGATGCAACGTGCAGTTAGAGCGCTCCAGGCTCACCTGACTCTTTGGATGAGCCATTTGTTGAGCAGTAGGCGCAGCGTGAAGAAAAAGGTTCCCTGCACCAACAAGGAGAGGAACATGGGGCCCAGCACGTCCATGGTGAAGGGGTCTTTATAGGCATCCACCCCGTACGCGCTCAGCATCTGCACTTGCAGGTCCACCCGCGACAGTTCCATCAGCCCGTTCCCAAAGCTGAACTGAGGGAAGATGAGGAACACCTGGCTCATGACACGATACACCTCGTGAACGTTCTGGAAAAGGAACAGAAAAAAGAGAAAGAGTGAGAGAGATCAAAACCGCACAGAGCAGAGGATTTCAGCACAAACTACAAAATAATCCCAGAACATCTGTTTTGCTTAGTTACAGTTAATTTTGTTTGGATTATTTTAGCTTTCAATAAAAAAAAAGACCACATGTAAGTGAAAGAGTTTGCATTTGATCATTTCATCAAGTTCATATTCAATACAATGCTAATTGTATTACACCATTATTCATTATATGCTATAAACTATGTAGCCCCATTATTATAATGTGTTCAGTGTATGTGTGTTCTATTCAAAGTCATGTTTTGTTTTTGTTTTTTTTGTTTATTTTTTTTAAAGTGTGGCAATACCTCATCATTCTGATTGAGCTGACCAATGAAGTAGACTATGGATGTGGAGATGATGGTGTTCACACTAACAAAGAGGTTGATGCACACGTAGCTAATAAAAGCCATCTCTGCATCTTTGAATACAGCTGACAGAAGGTACATCCAAGGGAAGGTGGCAAACCTGCAGGGAAGCCATGAAATTGATGGTAAATTGTAGAGAATGTGCTAGAGTGGATACAGCATGGGGTCTGGCCGAGAGAAGAAAAGAAACAATAATAATAATAATAACCGTCGACCAAAAAGGGCAAAATATCTGCAGTGTAGAAAGGTGTCCAGAAAAATGTTGACTCTGGCCACAACAAAGAAAGATGCAATAAACAGGAGGAAAATATTCAAAAAACGGAGTTCAGAGCCTTGAAGATAAATTACTTCATCTGTTCCCACATGGTGAGGCGTTCTCCCTCTTGCCTCTATGACAAAATGATCTCCTTTTTTATTCATTACTTCTGGTGATTGAGGTTGAAGGGTCAAGGAAAAGGATGTGCTTAAACAAGAGGTGGAGGTGGGGAGAGTGGGGAGGGGGGGGGGGGGGGGTCCTCCGTGAGCGTGTGTGCGTGTGTGTGTGTGTGTTTATGTGTATCTGTGAGTGACAGTAGAGAATCCTTCCCAAGCCAGACCGCTCAACAAAAGCAATTAAACTTGTCCAGGTGCAAGCAGTGCCAGGTTGCTGTGACGTGTGGTTATTTATTGCCCCGGGGGTTTTGGGACAATGCGACCAACAGAGAGGGCAGGTCTGAGGCTCACGCACAAAGATGGACTTCCTTTCCACTGGTTTCGGCTCTGAAGCATCCAGACATGCCCTAGCATGAGAGTAAGTCCTTACCGTCCCTCACAACACAATCAAGTGACTGATAAAGGGTGTGGAAAATCTCTGACCTGCAGGGTGCCTCTCAGTACTTTCTACTTCTGGACCAAACTATAGGAGTCTGGCTTTTCTAAGAGCTAGACCCCCTCTATTCTTCAGTGAGTAGCTGCTGGTGAATTGTCATGGCTACTATGTGACTGATATACTCTCCAGTGACCATAGATCAGACAGCTAACCTGACCACTGTTCAGTTATCACCATTCACAAGCATCAGTCATGCTAGTGCATGGTGAAATTTGCCAGTAGTGGAGCATAAAGTGTGTACCAACATTAGAAGGTCAATATAGATTTTTACAGTACAGGGCTGTTTCATGTTCAGTATAGGTTTTCTATTAATAAACGTATGAGAAACATACTGACCCGAAGAGCACCAGTAACAGGGTTACCACGGCTAAGTTCTGTCTGTCCGTGAAGGCTGGGAGCTGGAAGGCTGCGATCATGATGACTGAGAAAGCCACTGGAATCATGTAGATTGCCTGCAAAGACAAGGGAGCTCATGTTCTTTATTCTTTATGAGTTAAACGGGACTAAACATATGGGGGGGGGGGGGGGGGGGGGTGAGTTCAGACCATTGCTGATGGCTTGGATGTCAACTTAAACATTTCAATACTCTCAAAATTTTATTAAGGTTTTTCGATTGATCGCTTTCAGTTACTTACACAGCACATTACTCAATAAATATTTATAAGTAATACATATGACACACAGTGACAGAGAAAGTTGCACTTTTTTTCCGAAATGTCTTTGATGTCTTTTTCTGCTCTTCCAACTTGAGTGTATTTCTGCAAGTTAATAGTGATGAACCGGGGGAACAAATGAGTATTAAATGTACTTTAAGGTGATTTACCATGTCATAGAGGAAGTTGATGACCCAGTAAAATGGCTCGCTGATCCCAGAGATGTGCTGAAGTCTCTTGGAGCCACTGTGGTGTTCTTGGACCTCATATATGACAAAGCTGGCTGTCATGATGGAGTAACCTGTCAGCATGCACATGGCGACCAGAGTGCTGACCAAGCCCCGAACCCTGCAAATTTATTAGACAGTGTCAGAGGTCAAGGACTCCTATTTCTATTCCACTGGAGAACTAAGAGGAAACCTGGATTAAATCTACGGGAACACCACAAGTGACAAATAACGTATTTTAAAATATCTTTAAGTGACAGGGGGGAATTATGAGTCAAAAATTTTCCTCGGTTCAACCCCACAAACGAAATCTGAATCTGGGATTTTAAGTTTTTTTATTTTCCTACTAAGATCACCACGTGTACAGTGAGGCAGGATGGAGAACAGGTTCTGAACAGGGACTTAGATCTCTGGCTTTTTGAGGTGCGTTTGAGGCACTCTTGTCGGAGTGTGCTGCACTGTGACTCTGTTCCCTTGATAGCCCACATGCTGGGCCGACTCCTTTAATCCTGCCCCCCCCCCCACCCCACCCCACCCACCCTCCCCGCAAGCTCCCCCTCTCCTCCTGTTTTTCCCTCTTTCCTTCAGGGGCACGTTTTTTTTTTTTTGGGAAACACTGTCGATGTCGGAGTTAAGGCCACATAGAGTGAAACGGCGTAAAAAGAATGAGAGACAGAACAATTTGAAGGAAACAAAGATGACAGGGGTGGTAGTGTACAACTGCAGTACAGACATTAAAACCTAACTCGGTGGTACGCCGCAGCAGCCAGGTCTTAGCGGTGGCAGCAAAAGACAGAGATACAATGAGAAGTGCTCGGTATTAAACTGATAGACAGACGGGGTTATTTGACAATAAATGAGGAATGCTTATCAAGCCTTTGCTCTCCTCATCACCCGGTCTATTCTTCCCCCAGTCTCCGACTCCACTCATCTGCAGTACTCCTGTCCTTTCCTCAATGTATGCACTGATGAATATCTCTCTCTGTCTCGCTCTGTCCCTCCCACTCTCATGCTCTCTTTGTCTCTCACCCCCTTCCACCCTCTCTCTATTTCTCTCTCTCTCTCTCTCTCTCTCTCTCTCTCTCTCTCTCTCTCTATCTATCTGTCTATCTATCTACCTCTATCTCTTTCTCCCTGTCTCTCTCTCTGCGGCATACGTTCTCTCACGTTATATTACGGTCCTTAGTCAGTAATTAAATACAAATAAAATTGTCCACAGTGTTTTAAAATGCCCCAGAGTTGAGTGGAAACTGTGCTCAATAAGTTAACTTCTGCACCACCTTGAGAATAAACACACATCATATTGGATGAGTAATCGATAAACGCAGCTCAGGAAAATCCATTTAAAGAAAAAAAAAAATCAAATAGTAGTAAATGCAGCAGTCAAATTGCATTACTCAGTGTGCTCTACTAGAATGTAAATTCCAGTCTTATCTAAGGCTTAGCCTTCAGCTGATTCCTTCATTTGCCCTACCATAAAATGGTAAGGTGTTACTAATATGGTCATTTCTGTCATCACAGGTTAAGTCCTCAGATAAGAGTGTGCTTACAGAGTATCCTCCTGCTCCACCTGTCCAGGGTACGGGTGACTGTTCACTGTGATTGCTGTAAAAAAAAAAAAAAGAAAAAGAAAGAAAACAAAAATAACAGACATTAACAACAACAACAACAACACAAGCTTAACATCTGTATCGTAAACAGCATCTTCAGTTTGTTTTTCCTCTCTAGGACCTGCTCTGGATTTATGTTGTGTTTTCGGTTTGGGTGAGTTGAACCAACAACATTTGAATGATTAGGCTACATCCTCTTTGCTCCTTCACTTACTGACTAGTGGGGATTGTGTTAATCTCGGGCCACAGGCAGACAGTGAATCTCAGCCACTAGACCAGCCTGGCAGTGGTGAAATAAGGCAAGGCCCAGTCCTATTCTATGCTTTCACTACAACGCTCAGCACCTTTCATTAGAATTCTTGCTACTGCGCCACATGGGCAGGGGACAGAAGAGAAACAGTGACCCCTGGCTGCAGGCTGTGGAACTGCCACTCGAATTATACTACACCCCTGGGCATGTTTTGACTAACTCAAAGCTTGTAACCGACATTTTAAGCAGATCTCATTGTTATACACCTTATAAAAATGAGAAAAGCAGAAATCATTATGTTTCCTTCCCAAAACAAGTTTTGTGAATGTAAAAGACAGGTCCTGTGATGACTGGATGCAGTGGTGTGGCGTCTACTGACCGTACTGGGAGCGGTCCTTATCAGCTGGGAGGCTAGAGCGCAGCAGGAAGTTGTTAAGGCTGTTGAGGTAAGCAGGCATTGTGTGATGACCTTCTGGATTGTACCAGACCTGCAAGACACGAGAAACAACAACAAAAAAAAAAACCCACATATAATGACGGTCTCTTCTCCTATCTTATGATCTTTGAATGGAACCCAGCCTTCTGAATGAACAACAAGTTCTGTGCAATTAAACAAAATGACCACAAATTAAAAATTCGAACAGCATGATCACGGCAGTCATGAATCTAGGTATTAATATTCTGGGATTCATAATGATTGCAGTTAAAGCGGCAGCTTTTTTGTTTTGTTTTGTCTTGTTTTTGCTCGAGTTGAAGCCACGTGAAGCGGCTGAGTTGCCGACCTTAGTCAGAGTCCTGTTCTTCGGCACTTCCTGAATGTCCATACGGAGATCAAGGGGAAGCGACTTTCCAAATGCCCATCCTCCATATCTAAGACCGAGAGAGAAAGAGAGAGAGAGAGAGAGAGAGAGAGAGAGAGAGAGAGAGAAGCCTCATTGGAAATTGTCTCACATCTACAGCACGTTTGTCCACAGATATTTCCCACCACGTGTGTTTTTTCTTTTTTTTTTTTTCCAGATCACCGGTCTTTTACTCATCATTTATGAAACCCCTGTGTGACATGATTAAATCGTAAGGCCAATTCCCTGTCTGCTCTCTTCCCGTATTTGTAAAAATGTCTTTGTTATTTGTCCTGGACCCCTCAGGGAGTTGCATATTTTATTACATTAATTCGTGCCGAAGATACATGAATAATGTATTTCCACCGTGACATTTTTTAGGATTAATAAGATAAGATTCTGTATTGGACTCAGTGTTCGGTGCGGTCTGTTGTGAAAATGTCATAAGGGTCATCCAACATATACCATGGCAGCATCACACTCTCAGGCTGGAGATGAACCGAACGGCTTGCTCTTAAATTATTCAGTTTGCCCCACGGGCAGTCTGTGATTCCCTCGCCGTTTTCAGGTAACATTCCTCATCCTACCCTTAAAACTCCGAGGACATTTCAGTGGGAAAAGAGTATACCGTCGAGGTGTAACAATGGAGGGATGATCCCAAAAAGAAAAATAAAGAGAGGAGGAGAGAAGAAGAGGAGAAAAAAAAACGCTTGCATGAGCAGCACTGTTCCTGCTGAGCTTGGACTTGCCTGTCTCTGATGAAGTTATTGGCCGTGGCCAGCAGATAGTTTTCCACGTTGAGTCCAGTTAGGTTATAGACGATTTGGGAAGAGGGGTTTCTCTTGTGTGGTGGATCATAACTGGGTTTCTGACAAATCTGCAATGAGAAGCTGAAAGTGAGAAAACCACACTAAAAATTCTATGTGTCTCACACAATACAAAAGAATTCAAATACTACTGAGATATTACTAGGACTTACAAAAAGAAACAATAGTGTTTAAAAAATGTTGAATATATATATACACACATATATATATATATACACACACACACACACATATACATACATACATACATACATACATACATATATATATATATATATATATAAAAATATATATACACACACACACACACACAGGTAGACACTCATCTCCTGTTGTGTTCTGGTCAAAATTACCTGACCTTTTTCATTTATTGACGTCCATGGTGACACAAACTGACCTGTTCTGTCTGAGTGCACTTGCAGGGTTCTAAAGGAGCAGAGCTGTTTCCTCTGCTGGTCCACTGATCAGGGCCGTGGTTTCCTCTGCCGCTGCACACCCTGGAGAAGAAGAAAAGAAAAAAAAAACATCATGCATTTACATACAGTCTCCTCTGCTGAAAGGCAGAACAACAGGCTGGTCCATTCATGCTGAAGAACATCTGTATGCACAGAGGGCACAGAGATGCTCATTGTCATAGTCCGGTGATCCATAGGGCATCGGTGTGAGCGACTGGATGGCTTTTGTTCTTTTTCTTTTTTCTTTTTTTTCTTTTTTTTTTTTGGCTGGCAATTTTACAGCACCTATAAGGTCTTGGCTGGCAAGTACCGACACTCATTTGAGAGTCTGTGAGTGGAAATCCATCCAATAAACAGAAAGTGTTTATGGAATGCAAATGATTCTCACGCACTTGTACCATTAGAGGTTGCAGTGGCATTAGAGAGATTTTATGAAAATGAAAGGCAGAAAGGACAGGCAGAGAAAGACGAGAAAAGAGAAAAAGAGGGGAGAGGAGTGTGGAGGGTGAGCGTCATCCAGAGATGAAATAATTAACAGGGCCGGTTAGTTGAACAAATACGAATGGATGGACTCTCAGCACGACGGAGGCCAAACCATTAATTAAATATGTTAAGATCGATGGCATGCTTGGACTGATAACATCTCTGATTGGCTACTCACGGGTTGCTCGGGTTGTTCAGACACATGTGGTCAATTCCAGGGTATGACATCATAGTATCCACCAAGTAGCTAGAGTTGGGGTTCTCGTTGCTGTTGAGAAAACAACAGTTGCCACATTATGATTTTAAAAAAAAACAAAAAACAAAACACATACACGTACACAAATAAAATAACCATTGTTAAACTTAATATGAATTATGGTTATGATTTGTGATATGATTATGAATTATAATTTTTTCAACCAAAATGAAGACTTTGATCAAATTAAACCCAATATGAATTATCTTAAATAAAGTGTAGCATTCCAAGATAATAATTATTACATCTTTACATCAGTTAAGCTCACAACTTCTTTCTGCCTTGTTTGTTTGCTCCCTGAGGTTAAGTGATGGTCCTCTCTTTCACAAATATCTTAACAAAACTCTCCAGTTTTTGGAGGGCTAACCCATTCATTTTTTTCTCCCTTAATAAGCAGTGCTCTAAGAGTCAAACTACAAATTACGGCCAAGCCTAAGTACGGCTGGTTCTGACCTGAAAAAGGCATACTGGTCCCCAGAATGGTAGAGACCGGGAGAGAGCTCCATCTCGGGGAAGTACTGCAGGTCGCTCCTGATGGAGCCGAGACCCATGGCGGCAATGACGAACAGCACGGGCAGGACCAGCTGGGAGAACATTCCCTTCCAGTCCCTCCTGGAGTGATGCACCCGTTTCACCAGCATGGCCATCACCTGCTGGGCCGCCAACGCCATCCCACGCACCGTGGACGCACCCGTCAGACCTACGCCAGAGAACAGGATCCGTGAGCGTGTGACAGGCAAACCATAGCGGTAAGAATGACACACCATATGACATAATGGAGAACACTGCATGACTTCACAATGGAACCAAACCAATGTTTTGGTTTGGTTAACTGGAATCCAGTTAAATCAAGCTTTGTCTCCATTGGCATGGATGCTCTCCTAAAGAGTTCTGAGTACATTTTCTTCTTCAGAGGCATTTAATAGAAACGCCACACTGACACACAGGCACTAAGTTGACAGTGTAGTCTTTCGTCATGTTCCCAAAAGCGGTTATTTTCTGTAAGAAACCAATTCCTATTCACACAGAGGTAGACAGTAGAAGATGGAGCGAGGGCCACTTACTTGCTTTCTCTCCCAAGTTGTATGCGCTGTCAGCGAGATCATCTGGTAGGCTGTCTCTGGAAGCTGCCAAGTCCATTATAGATTCAGACACAGACCAAGGCCTCTGCTCCGTGTGCTCCAGGTCGTCTCTAGTCAGCTGAAGGAACACCTTGAGGCAGAAAAGAAAAAAAGACACGGAGCTGTGTTAATATCTGTGTGTGAGTTTGACAATGCACACAGCTGTGGCACAGTGGTCCTCTGTGACCGCGCTTATAAAACGGAGTCCGGTTCTCACCTCTTCCAGAGTGGTATCTGAGATACCGTAGCAGCCAAGATGAAGGGCATCTAGGTTGCGGTCCAGGCTAGTGAGCAATGAACGGTAAGCAGAGGCATTCTGGGAGTTGTAGGGTGGGAGGGTGTACACCACGTCGCCAAGACGACCCTCTTTCAGACAAGCGTTAGGCAGATGTGACTGGATGAAGGCTGTCAGTTCCTCAATGTCAAACTTCTCCTCCGAGCCTGGAACCTGGACCTGAGGAAGAGAGGAAAAAGGGGAGGAAAATGAAGAAAAACTGAGGAATGAAAAGTGAATGACTCACCCAGTTAGACTAAAAAAAAGCACAGAGAAATTCATTTCCTGTTTAAATCAGCATGCAGTGTCAGCTAAACAGAAGACATCTTATGTAAAACAAATAAGCACATAAAATAAAATATTCTATTAAAAAAAGAGAAATCTACCGTGCTGACAAGTGCATTTTCATGAGGCAGACTGAAGAAATCGTTACAGATTGAAAATGAGAGTTTAAAGTGCATGATACTGGATTTTCACTGTTAAAAAGTGGCTGAACGCTTGTATTTCTCTTGAGGTTTTTTTTGGTGTCCAGTGGCGGGTTAAAGAGTACCTTCTTGGTGAGAGTCAGGTTGTAGCCCTTGGCCAGCTTGTCTTTGAGGTAGAACGGAGAGCCGCAGCATTTGACACCTCCGCGTTCCAAAAAGGCGATCCTATCGCTGAGGACCTCAGCCTCGTCCAGGTGGTGAGTGGACAAGATGATGGTACGGTCTGGACGAACGGAGAGGCCAAACAGCAAGTCACACGTCAAGCAAAAGAGAAACAAAGAGGGGGGTGGGGGGATTAAAGGAACGACATCTGATTAAAGGAACGACATCTGAGCCTCATGTCATCTGAGCCTAACTTTTCATAACTAAATTCCTTTCATGCCTCTCTCAGTGTTCTCTGACTGAGTATCTCAGGCGAGTGTAATTTGACATGAGGGGGCATGAGTCGTGAGACAGATAACAATCAGACCCATACACCACGATGGGACATTTTTTTCTTTTTCTTTTTTTTTTTTTCTTCTTCTCCTTTACATTTCCATTCCAGCAGAATCCACCTTGAGAAAAAATGTTTCCACTTAATTAAATTCTGAATGAAATGTCAGGAGCCCGACAGAAGCAAAGTCCTCAGGGGTTCTTACGGCGGCCGTGAGCCGCGTGCGAGCGTTGTTTTATTTTTTTTGGAGGGGGCGCTACCTTGCTTGTGCTGGAGGACGATGTCCCATATGCTGCGACGTGAGCAGGGGTCCACGCCGGTGGTGGGCTCGTCCAGGACCACCAGCCGCGAGCCGCCGATGAAGGCGATGGAGATCGAGAGCTTCCTCTTCATTCCGCCGGACAGAGTTCCGACCCGCTTGTGACGGTGAGCGTACATACCGGTCTCCTGTAGGATTCTGGGGAAAAGGAACAGAAAACTGTTTAATAAACTGATTACTGGTCAGACAAAGTGAATGAACAATACAACGGCTGGGTGTTCTATTTCGTTTCCACGAGGTTCTATTTCGAACCACGTTGTTTTTGTTTTGTTTGTTTGTTTGTTTGTTTTCCCTAGTTGTACCATGTGCTGTTTGTGTACACTTACTTGCGCACTTGATCCTTCACCTCGTGTTTTGTCCAGTGAGGGGCTTTTATCTGAGCGTACAACAATAGGTGTTCCTCGGTGGTCAGGTGGTCGAACAAGACGTCGTACTGCATACACACGCCAAGCTCCTTGCGAACTTCATCAGTGTATGCCTGCATGTCCCTCCCGTAGACCTCAATGGAGCCAGAAGAGGGCGGAAACAGCCCGGTGAGAAGTGACCTGAGAGGGACCATAAGGCGTTATTTCACATTTCACCTTCATCTCATATTTACACAATAACAATCAGACTGCAGCTACACATATATGGCATGACAGGTGTGCAATCAAAGCTAGCCAGGACTAGGGCCGTATTTGATCATTAAAACCACATGTAAACATTTCGTTTGTCCTTAGAAATTTGCCTGCGTGACTCATAGCTCTTACATTGTGGTGGTCTTGCCGGCTCCATTGTGACCCAGGAGTGAGGTGACATGGCCTTCGTAAAAGGCGAGGGTCAGGTGATCCACAGCGTTCCGGTTACCGTAGGCCTTAGTCAGGCCATGCAGAGACACGCCCACTGGCAGTCCAGAGAACTCTTCCTCCCCATGGGAGGTAAAGCCACCTTTCCCTAAAGTGAGAGAGAGAGAGACAGACAGAGAGAGAGAGAGAGAAAGAGAGAGATGCTTAAAATTCAAAAGAGAAAACCGAATGGACAGGGACAGTGAGGAAAACATGTATTTGACTGGTCATGCTGTAGTGTGCTAGTGACCATATCTGCTGGTCAGTTGGTGAGTACCTTTGCCTTTGCCTTTGCCTTTGCCTTTGCCTTCACCGTTGGCCTGACTCTCCTGCATGATGTTGGAGAAGAACAGGCCCCGGCTGGTGCTCTTCGGAGCCTTCTTGCAGCATCCGAACAGATCCGCCCAGAAGGAAGGTGTCACGGGGAAGTACCAAGGCGCAGGAATGCCGTATTTCCCTGGTCGACAACAGAAACAGCACACGGCGTTACCAAGGTTTATAACTGGACACGTCGTCGAACAAAATGCATCCGACTTTCAACAGCACAAAAAGTTCAAGCCTACTCTGCCCCTAAGGTTTCACACTGTCCCTAGTTGCCTCCTCTGCTCTTTGAATCATAAATGCATTTCTTCCTTGAGATGAAAGTATTACTTGTTTAATGTGGTGTCTGTCAGAGAAATCAGAGCCAGACGAGCCCATGCACACACCTGGGAAAACCATGCGAACGTACACGCCGACAAGGAAGTAAATCAGGGAGTCGATGAGAAGCAGCCAGCAAAGCCAGCCGAAGGACGAGGTGTCCCCAGACAGGGGAGAGGTGTACATATTGCTCCACTGGATTCCTGCAGGAGGTGAGGGGAGGAATCACGGAAACAAAAGCTCAGTTACATTAAACTCAAGTCAACCCCTCAATTTTTATGGAAGCTATACAGTGTGCCGCTCAGTATACGAGGTGCTTTGTTTTTGTTTATTTGTTTGTTTGTTGGTTTGTTAAATGAGCCTACCTTCCTCCAGTTTCTCATAGCGGGAGATGTACTGGCTGGCGTAGCTGAAGCAGGTTGGGGCAAAAAGACTCTGGAAGAAAAGAGGAACAACAACAAGTTCAAACACCAGGAAAAAAGAAAAACACACACACACACACACACACACACACACACACACAAGGTTGTGAGTGAGGTGTCTCGCTCTGACGTTTCACGTACCAGTGCGCTCTTGACGGAAAAGGAGAGGCTTTCCTCCATGGAAACGATCACGATGAAGGGGAAGAAGCAAACGATGTAGATCATGCATCCGCTCAGCCCGGCGATGTTGGTCCTGTCGAAGAACGCGCTGACCAGGTAGCTCATGGCCAAGACGCTGAGACCGTAGTCGCAGAGGTAGATGAAGACCAGGGAGCTGTCGCTGTTCGCCAGTATGCCGCCGAACTTCAGTATCAGGGTGATGAAGACGATGGTGACCAATAGGAACACAGCGCTCTCGATGAACCAGGCGAAGAAATGACTAATGGGGTTGACTCCCATCATTTTCATGTACTGTCATGAAAGCAGAAGCCAAAAAGGGCATTATCGGACAAGGTAACGACACGACAATCCCACGTAAAAGTGTTTATCCTGTAGCATGTTGGCACAGGTTCAAGTTCAGTGGAAACATCCTCCCTCACAAAAAAAAGAGAGATGAAAAAGAAAGAAGAGAAAAAGTTCACGACCATAATTTTAGTGATAAACTGCATGCATTTTTCCCATGACCTGCAGAAGTTACATGGGGACGGGAGATGCGGGGGGGGGGGGAGGGGGGGGGGGGGTTGGGGGAGTGCGATACTGATGGCAGTGAATAGTCTCTAATTCCAGTCACAGTGGGCAGATGCTTACCTCATGCAGTCTCAGCTCTCTCTCATGCACGAGTTTCCTCACAAAGTTGGCGACGAACAGAATCCAGGCAATAATCAGCGCCAGGGGGAAAGCGACAGAGATGCTGTTCAGGTACCTGCAAGGAAAAGCCAGACGCAATTAAACCAAAGAACTTCAAAAAAAAACTTCAGCTAATAAACAACTCAACCACAAAACGACAGCAAACCTTTCACACGATTTACACCAAGCTCATATTGCACATGCAGTCTGCAGGTTTTTTGTTTGTTTGTTTGTTTGTTTGTTTGTTTGTTTGTTTGTTTTTTAATGCCACTAATATGTCAAAATGATAACACTGCCACAGCGCTGTGTCCCACCATAAATCAAAATGATGCAAAATGCAAAGATCAACATGTTACAACCACTGATAAACTAAAACAAACAAGAGACATTTCGTTGCAGGGGTGACAGTATGGCTTTTTGTTGTCCGAGGAATAAATAGAGACCCAGAGATGATTGATGGTGCATTCTGGTATTTCACTTTGTAAGGTTTTGTTATGAACATATTATTTGCGACAGAAACCTTCCCCATTATGAATTAGATAATGCACATGAATGTAGGTTTGGATGTGCCCTGTGTGTGTGTGTGTGTGTGTGTGTGTGTGTGTGGGTGTGTGTGTGTGTGTGTCTGTGTGTGTGTGTGTGTGTGTGTGTGTGTGTGTGTGTGTGTGTGTGTCTGTGTGTGTGTGTGTGTGTGTGCACGCGCGTGTGGGTGTGTGTATTTGTAAGTATGTGTATGTCTGTGTAAAATGTGTGTGTTAGCGTGTGCATGTGTATGTGCACATGCGTGTGTGTGTGCGTGTGCGTGTGCGGACGTGAAAACCGTCAAACTCACTCGTCGTCTGGAAAGCAGGGGTAAGGGAAGGCCTGGACCTGAACAGCGGGTCCGTCCACGGGTTTTCCCGCCTGCGTCTCTATGATGGCCCGTTCGATGCTCTCCTGCAGGTACAGGAAGCCGCGGCTGTAGCGCTGGGTGAGCATGAATGAGATGTAGGCGCCTTTCTGCCACAGGGGGTTGCGGATGCGGTCGGTACGCATGACGTTGTCGATGTGCATACGGATGGTGTACTCCACTTTGGGAGGGAGCGCGGAGCCGGAAACGTCCCTGCGCCTCCTGTCAGAGGACTGCTCCTCAGGGAGCTTAAAGATGACACCTGCAAAGAGATACAGAATATATTCATAAAAGTCCCAAAAAAAGAAAAAGGGCCTTTATTTATTTATTTGTTTGTTTGTTTTGGAGTGCTTACTCTGCACTGGTGGTCAGCTCAACCACAAAGACAAACTGCCGATTTATGTCTCTAAGTTCCAGGTTCTAAAGTACATCCAGTGGTTTAAAGGACACTGAATTGCAGGTTCCAGCTTCTAAAGTACGTCCAGTGGTTTAAAGGACACTGAATTGCAGGTTTGAACGGCTGATGGCACTTGAGAATCTAGTGTATGTGCTAATCAAATGAGTAGTGTTGTTTGAACGAGAGCGAGAGAGAGAGGGAGAAAGAGAGAGAGACAGAGACAGAGAATGAGAGAGAGAGAGAGAAAAAGAGAGAGAGAGCAACCCTGGAGTGGCCTGGGCTTCACTCTGAGGACTCACTGGCGTAAAGACTGCGGTTCTGGGCCAGGCTCTCTGCCTGTTTGTCAACCTCTTCAACAGAAGACAGGGCCTTGTAGCGGTCAAAGTTGACGCAGGACGAGAGGTTCATCATCAGAGTGGAGAGGGTGCTGATCTGGTTCACGATGAACTTGTTCTTCTCCAACAGAGCCGTCAGATTGGCTGTGGAAAAAAGAAGAGTGAACAGAAAGTTCAGTTCAATTGAGCCTTATGTTGATAATCTTAGTTTATAATATCAAGTGATAATATTGGTAATACTATGTAGATTCTCAAGTTATAATTTAAATTTGCAGGGGAAAAATTATTCAAACAAGCATTACTATATTATAAGAAGGTTGTCATTCAGAAAAGGAAAAAGAATTCATTGCTTAGAATTAATCTACTTGTGGATCAAACCTAATCAGTCAATAAAATACCCTGCATGTTTCTCTGTGATAAGTCCATCCAGATTATCAGCGGGTGAGATCTGAATGAAACTCTTCATGTTTGAACTTACAAAAGTTATTGAGAGTGGCACTGATCTCTTCAACGTCAATGTTGGTCTGGGTCTTGACGAAGTTTTTAACAAAGGAATTGCCAAGTGATCTCTGTAATGGAAAATGCACAGAAATAGTCAGCAAACACATACGCACACATGTACACACACACACACTCACACACACACACATACACACAAGCCAAGTGAACCATGCAGAGGTGAATGATGGAGCGGTTACGAACGTGTCTTCTTCTCTTGTGTCATACCTTAAGCATTGGCAAGGTTTTGTTCAGAAGTTTTGCTGACTCCATTACATAGGATGATGACTCTAACCACTCCTGAGCGTGCAATTTCAGGTCACCAAATTGCTGTAGAGTGTTATTTGACTGCAAGAGAGATGTAATTTTGTTGAAAAATACATAAATGCCAAACAATTTATGCCTCAGGAAAACAATGTCCCTTCGATTTTCAGTGGGACTGTGGGGCTCTTTGTGTGTGTGTGTGTGTGTGTGTGTGTGTGTGTGTGTGCGTGAGCCTGTGCATGTATGTGTGTGTGTGTGTGTGTGTGAGGTGCATTTGGCATGTGCCTACGACAGTGCATGCATCTAAACACATCCTCCTCAACTTCTGTCCATGTGTCTAGCACTCGAAGGAGCTCAAAAAAAAACAATAACACAGTCAAGATGTGCATAAACATATAAATCAGCATTATCACGGCAGCATGCAAACAGTGTTAGTACGTGCAGACGTTGTTAATAAATTTGGCTCTGGATCGGCGGAGGAAGTTGGGTCAGTGCTGTAGAACCTGTGTTTGTGTCGTTACCTTCTCAATGATGTCTCTGGTCAGAGGCGTGTCTGGTGTGTAGAGCACCTGCCCCAGTAGCATGGGTTTCAGGAAAGCCCAGGCTATAGCGCCCCCTGTGGTGTTTACCATGTCCAGGTAGAGGTTCATACAGAATGGAGCTGCAGAAATGAACACACATGCACACTGTAAGCCACAAGCACAACACTGACTCACTTTAAGTAACAAGACTTCATACCCTCTGCATTCATGATGTGGCAAAGCAGTTCTTCCCAAGAACAAAGAACAGACAGAGACAGAGAGAGAGAGAGAGATGCTTAAAATTCAAAATAGAAAACTGAACAGACAGGGACAGTGAGGAAAGCAGGTATTTGACTGTCCACACTGTAGTACGCTGGTGACCATATCTGCTGAGTATCATCCGTGCTGCCTTGGCACATAGTTCTCATAAAAATAGAGAGAGAGCTTGTTTCGTACTGGCACTCCGTGGGATCTTGAACTTGTCGATGATGTCATCGAGCCTGTGGCCCTCTTTGAGGGAGGGATCAGCCTCTGTCATGATGGGCAGCTTGGAGATGCCTAAGAGGGAGAGCACACCGCTCTTGCACATGGCGCGGGAGAGGGTGGTGAACGTGGCGCTGCTGGACATGGTGGAGCGCTTCCCTCTCACCAGCTGGAGATGACAGATTAGAGCAGAGAGAAAGAGAAGAAAAAAACACACACACACACACACACACAGCCAGAGTGAGTCATGCACTGTAACACCAAAATGAACCGTCACGGAGGGGACAAAAGATCCAGACGAAGCTGAACTTTTTCTTCTGATGAAACATCCTGGACAACAGGTTTAAGCATAGTCCTCTCAGACAGTGCACACATGTCGATGCAAAGAAATAAAGCAAACAGTTAAATATGACACACAGGAAAAACAAATAAATAAATAAACAAACAGGGAACGATTGCGCAGTAACATATGGGACAACTGCAGCCGCAATGAAAACAACAGGAAAAATGACAAACAGTCCAAAGGGGATCTTGCGAATGTATTGGCACAAGCACTCACACTGTGGAACTCAGAATCGGCCACCAGGTTGAGGTCGGCGAAGGCGACCAGGTACTCCTGCAGCTGGCTGATGGCAGGAACAAGCCTGCTCATCATGTCTGTCAGGAACCTTACTGTCTGCAGCATGACCCCAACTATGCCCTGAATGTCACTGGCCAACATCACCTGGAAGACGATGAAATAGTATTAGATACTCAGTCACAAGACGACAAAAAAAAAACAAAAAAAAAAAGACAGAAGAAAGAGAGGGAAAAAAAATAGCGCCGGTTAGAGGCAGTTTCCTTTCCTCGTGTAATGTAGCATTAATCAAACCGTGGAGTAAAATTCTTTCTTGTTTTCTCAGAGACTGAAACCATTAAAAGTTTCCTAATCCTGATGCAGACCTTTTACCTGGTCAGTGACTGATCCGGTTGTTTATAGAGTATCAGTCATTTTTCATTTAGTCAGTTTTCCATAATGTCATGATGTAATCCAAATGATGTTGTGAAAACACAGCCTTTTATTCTGCTGTGTGCAGTTGTACCGTGCATAATATTTGGAATAGTAATTCATCACTTATGATCAAACATGGGAACGCTATTGAGAAACCATGCACTGAATAGGCTCATGGACCCTGAGCTGGCCAGTGAATGGAGTTTATCTTAAGAAAATCGAATATCTTAAGAAAGTATGAGGTGTGTCTTTCACTCCTTGCTATACATTCTGTACAGAGCTGTGTGTTTACCCACTCCATCTGAGTCAAAATGATATAAATATTATATATGTAAATATTACTCAAGCATCACCCTGTATTATTTCACACTGTTCCTCACCACCCCTCATGAAATACACTCACCTCACGTGCACCTGCCCACAGTCCTCACTACAGCAGTGCGGAGTAAACATGACCTTATATATCCCATTAAAGACTATAACAAAGTCTAACAGCGGGAGGGCACAATTGTATAAACATTGACAAAGAGATTAAGACATGGCTCTAAATGGTGGTGATATTTTGATCATTTGAAGAAAGGGCTATTGTTACCCTGTAGATGGTGTTTTCCAAATCCATGTGACGAATCACCAGGACCACCATGCTGTACCACTCTTGTGGGGGCAGCGAACAGAAAACCCTGAAGATCAGCTTGTGTGCAGCATCCAGCTGCAGGACGGACGGATCGGGACAGTGACGCAGGTTGGCCAGCCAAGCTAAGATCTGTCAACAGAGGAGAGGATGTGAAAAAAGAAAAAGAAAACCACATTTCCATTAGAAATGACAGGGAAGGCAAAGCTAACATCTGATATAAAACCAAAAAAAAAAAAAGTCTCTTACAGAATTCTAAAACATTCTGTGATTATTCAATGGACAATATCATAAAAATGAGAACGTCATATATTTTAAAGCTGATAAATTCTACTTCTTTTCCTAAGATTAGGTGTGTGTTATAACATGACTCACTTTGAGTTCAAATTTTTGGAAAAGTCATATCTTTTTTTACAAAAATAATACATCTGTCTTTATAGCTCTGTGTGTGTGTGTGTGTGTGTGTGTGGGTGCATATGTGCGTATGAAGGTGTGCGTGCGTGCATGCGTGCGTGTGTGTGTGTGTGTGTATGTGTATGTGTGTGGGTGCATATGTGCGTACAAGGGTGGGCGTGCGCGTGTGTGTGTGTGTGTGTGTGTGTGTGCGCGCGTGTGTGTGTGTGTGTGCCTGCAAGCACGCAAGCATGCGGGCGTACGTGAGTGCATCTGTGTTAGCGTGTGCGGGAGGGAGACAGAGAACCTGAAGGTTGCTGCTGGGCAGAGTGCTGTTTAGCAGAGTGCTCAAAAGCTCTGGAGAAATACTGGTGAACTGCATGACATCCATAACAAACGCAGTCTTGTTCTTGATCAGGTCTGACACTTTCACTTCGGCTGTCACAACATAACAAAAGACAATGAGTCAACTGACAGAGGATGGAAAAGCTGACATACGATGATTACCAATGGAAGATAAATAACACAGGGCTCAACATGTCAGGGCTCAATGACACGTCATAAGACTGCAGACAAGGGACTACTACTAATCTTGACCAAGACTTTAAGATACCTGCAGAACTCATGTTGATATCAAGGGTCTTCAGACTGGTGATGTTGAACCCGAGAACATTTGAGATGACAGAGCTCCTAAAACATAAAGAGAACACAAGCAGTCATTGCACATACCTTAACGTGGTGTTTCACAACCCCACACTTCCCACGAGAATCTTACCATAAATGTCAAACAGTTTCCTCTAGCTCACCACTGGCACATCAGATACAGTTTATAAAGACAGTAATGATGAGATATCTGGGTCAAGCATCTATGTGAGTCCTAAACTGAAAAAAAAAGTATAGAAGTGTGTGCAGGTTCTGTCCTCACTGCCTAAATGTCTGGCCACACTGGTAGAGTGAAAACAAAAAAAAATAACCAGGTATAAGACATAAGGGTTCGTCCTGACCAGTCTGTCTGGATGTTGTACATGGTGGGGTCTCCGATGAAGGTCTGGAAGAGGGCGTCGTACAGGTCAGTGCTGTCTTTCACCAGGTTACTGGTGAGCACATGCAGAGCCTGGACTGTGGGCACGACCGTGTGACACAGCACCCCCGGTCCGAGAGACAAAGCCTGACTGATTTGCTGGACGGAAGACATCCCCTCCAGTTGGCACACCTGCAATAAACATTCAAAGAGGATATGAGCGGGGTACACAAAAGCAGGCTGACAAAGTGTTTCATACCATAGTAACAGAAAGGAAACTGATGAACCTTATCAACACTACCCATTAAAAAAAAAACGGTGTGGTTCTCGTAAACTGTGTCTCGTAGAGAGGGCTGTGTTGAAAGACGGTAGGAACGTTTACGTATGATTATTCGACATGTTGTCATTTCACCTGTGTTAAAAGGTTGTCCAGCGTCCTGCTGAAGTTGGCATCCAACCAGGCGGTTGAGGAAAGCTCGGAGGCAGTGTGAATTGTCTGAAGCAACAAGTGCAGGTTTTCTGAGAGAAGAGGGAGAGAGAGAGAGAGAGAGAGAGAGAGAGAGAGAGAGAGGGATTGTAACGTTACGTCATAGTCCAACAAGCAACCAATTAAGAGCTTAGAGAGACTTGTTCCCATAACTGACAAAAGGAGCACCGTGATGTTGTCTACTGATACAGATCTAAGAGGTCTACAAGCAGAGTACCTCAGGATAAGACAGTTACACAGAAATTAAAACGCGTTAAGATATGAACATTGATAAAGTACATGGATGACAAAAGAAAGACAAAAGCAGGGAACTGTAACAAGTTGTACACTTAAAGCTGTAAATCACAAAATGTAGCAGATGAGAGTGTAAAAAAAAAAAAACCTCAGCTCAGAGGAATTCTCAGCTCTTCAAAGAAAGAGAGGTCTAAATAAAGCTGAGAAGCCGTGCAGCTTAAGAAGCAGAACTAATTGCATAATAAGTTATCTAATGCCTCTTGGCATATCGGCAAAGGGCACAAGATCACCAACAAAAATTCACTGTGGAACTAATAAAGGAATGGAACTTAACTTGCAGCTGCACAAACTTTACAAGAATGTCCAATAAACAACAGGGGGTCTGGCCCAAGATTTGAGCAGAAGGAATAAGACTGGTTAGAGCAATTGAGGAATGGGGTGGTGGGGGGGGGGGGGGGGTGACAGAATTCTACTTCTGCTGGAGTAATAAAATTTAATAAGGTACTGAGTGGCTTCCTCTTGGAGGCTGTCCCCATGCCTCCTGGCTTATCGCAAAGTGTTTTTGCAAAGATGACATTAAGCATATTGTGCACGGTGTTTTACAACGAACAACATGAAATCTCATAATTTTAAGGAAATACAGCAATGTACAGACATTGTTTAAGATCTAAGAGGATTAGGGAAGAAATGAGAGCAAAGTCACTCTTAGGAGGATTAGAGACTCTTCAGTATGCTGTGCTATTTTCTTTCTTTCTTTCCTTCTTTCTTTCTTTTTCCAGCTGTGCAAATTAGATCTGTATTCCAAAATGGCGAATTAAAAACGAGATGTCAGTTTACTGTGACAGTCTGCTTAGCTTGATAGCACAATTCACAATTGAAAAAAAAAAATGAATTTGTTTTCTTTGCAAAAAAAAAAAAAAAAAAAAAAGAGGTAAACCGAGTTTTACTTGACACGGGTTTTAAAACATGAGAGTAAACGCAGTCATAAATGATAGAAGGTTTTGACGGATGTACCTCGAGACTCATTTGCCAAACTCCTGAGAATGTCCCTAATCAGAGGGGCAAGCGGTAGGTCACTGGGAAGACTGTTAGCGATGTTTGTCAGCACCCCTGGCAGTCTGAAAGGAAAAGAAAAAAGCATAATCAATTCCCTAAAAATCCTTTTCAGCGTTTTTACTGAGTACAACTGACTCTCAATGGTTTTTGTCTATTTTTGAATATAGTACTGTGCAAATTAGTCAAGCATAGATCGATTATGATAATTTCTTTCCACGAGCCCGAGAGTATGCTTTTTCCAGGATTGTGCACCGGCTTTATTTTTGAAGATGTAAGCAATTGTTCGGAGTAAATGCCACCCAAGCAGAAAATATGAGATGGAATTAATAAAATCACAAAAGACAGTGATGTTGAGTCTCGTTAAAAACCTTATATCAACCTCAAGACCCATATACACTCAAATTAACTTACTTTTCAACCCAGTTAGTATCATTCAACATCAACAGATGGCCTATATTCAGCTTGCCAGCCACAAGCACCACCTTCGCCAGCTCCAGCTCCATACTGCTGTTGGCCAGAATCAGGAAGTTTTCAATGGTGTGGAGAACCTGCTGAGTGATTTCAGCTGTCTGATCCAAGGGGTTGTTCACAGTGTTAATGATCAGCAGTATTCTCCTGATGGTTTGTTCCAAATCCCCAATGATGCTACCTGTGGTCTCCATGGCAACACCAGGCACCAGAGTAAGAAGCCTGTGGACAGCACTGGCAATCAGGGCTGTAGCACCCTCTACGTTCCCTGTGGTGCTGGTGTAATTCAGGACATTTGACACTGTCTCCATGATCTGAACAGACATGTTGAGGTAAGGTCTTACCTCGGCTGGCATTACCGAGGACAAGGAGACTATTGTGTTGGTCAGAGAGTGGATGACGTAGGGCAGCTGGACTGGGGAAGAACTTGCCATGAGGCCCTCAAAAAGACTTCTTGATACCTGGTTGGACACAGTCAAAAGTACATGAACAATGTCCCCTGCACTGATGCCCATGGACACTGGCATCTCAGTGACGTTCAGAGAGGAGAGAAGTGACATTGTGACCTGTTGAGAGATGTTAAAGAAGGCTGGCCTGATGTCAGCGGTGCTGGATATTCCAGACAGGGCTGTGACGAGAGCTTGCCGAACTGGATTGACATATTCTCTCAGTCCCTCTGGTAAACCTGAGGTCATCTGATTGATTATCTGGCTCACGAACATTTGTTTTTCAATTTCGCTGGTAAAGGTATGATCAGAGGCAGACAGGTTCCAGAGAGCATAGGTGGACAGAACGCTGCTCACGATTAGAGGCTGTGTGACTTCCTGGATAGACTGCCCATTGGGAAGCGTGGTTATACCAGAGATGGCCAAGAGATGGTCAAGAGAGGAGGAGATGATGTGACTAGACATCAGTACCTTCTCCATGTCCATTGGATGCGTCACGATCATGGTAAAAGCTTTGATCATCTGCCCAGATATGTTGAAATATCTCACATGTTCTGCAGGCAGGAAGGAGGCAAAGGCACCAACAGTCTGGTCTAAAACCATCAAATAGGGCTCCAAGCTCATCTGTGACTCGGGCTGTGATACAGCACTGATAATGTTCTGCAGAATGGCTGAGACCTGAGGGCTGATATTTGTGAGCTCTTCCAGATTCTCTGACAGGATATCGTTGATGGCAGTGAGGAAATGAATTGTCACGCTGCCGTTGCCTCCATGAGAGATAATCTGCGACAGCACGCCGTTAAGCTGTTCCGCCATGCGCTCAACCCTCTGGGCGATGCTAAGGGACGGCTGCTGGGAAAGCACCATGGAGACGTCAACCATTTTTCCCAGGCTCTCCGCCAATTTTTCCAATTTTCCAAGACTATCCAGACTCCATCCTTCATTTGCGATCTCTGTGAAGACCTCTATGAATTTCTGCCCATGGCTAGGGAGCGTTAGGTAGGACAGCACATTAAGAGCAGTGTCAATGGTCTCCTCCTCACTTGAGTGTCCTGTTAAATCTCTTGACATGCCTTTCAGCAGAATGGCAAGGTCAGGATTGGAGAAGAAAATATGAACTGTATGCATGATTTCAGATGGAGTGGGTGGAATAGAGAGAGCATAAAACAAGGTGTGATAGTCAATTTCGAGAAGGTCAAGGAAATCGTCCACTGGCTCCCTCTCCACCTCACGTCGGACCCTCCGAGAATTCCTGGTCTGTAACATCAGCTCTGGTAGACTTGAGTCATGGGTCATCTCATCTTGTAGCTGAATGAGGAAATGATCCATGGGAGCAAAGAGGTCACTGGTCCGAGCAATCTGCCTCAACATTTTCAAAACATTGCCCACAAGGTCAATGTAAATATTAGAATAGGACGGAAGCTGGCCAGCCATTTGTGTCACCGACAACAGAGCTGCCCTCACCATGTCATACACCCTGGACAAGATTTCCATTATGAACTCTAAACCATGATGTTCAGAGGTGCTCCACCAGTTGACAAAGTCAATAACGGTTTCGAAAATGAGAGTGGTATCGTCCACGTACAGAAACTGCTCCATTACGTCGTACACTACGGGCCAATTTCCCAGAAGCCTCATCTGGATGATTTTCCTGATCACATCTTTTATCAGCTGGTCAATGGAATAGCCCTCAGGGTTGACGAACGGGTCACCACTAAGAAGACTATGGATGGACGCGTTTGTGAAATTCATGCCGGTGAGAAGAATGTCCACGGCTTCTATGACAACCTGCGGGTCCATTGTTGTGTCCTGGAAGTTGTCGTTGTTCTTTAGGATGTATTCCACAGCCTTTTGCAGCGCTTGGACATACGGGCTCAACCAAGGGGCTTGAGCCTCCACTTGCTCCAAAGCCATCTGTATGGAGGAAATGCTATAGAGAAGAAGAGAGAGAAAAGAAGACAAATGCTTTTTGGTTTACAGGACAACAACAACAAAATACATTTGGAAATGTTCTCTGCTTGAGTGTTTGTTACTCTTAAACAAGAGTTCATGATGACTAAATTTCAAGAACTTCAGAAGAAGCGATTAAGACAGATTCTAAAATATATGCCAAAATATACGCTTATTCCTACAGAGGCAAATGTTTTATCAGGCACTAACACCAACAGATAGTATTCAAGTTCATGCTGATGAAAACATCCTTAAAGTGCACTGGCATTTGGCTCGCAAATCCACATTAGTCCAGAGCTATAAATCATAACACATCTTTATCATGTGGTTATTCGTATTATTTAATCACAGTTTTCTGCAGTTATAAAAGACTTGGAATATTTCCACCATGGTCAGTAATCTAAGGCATAAATGTTCCCGTGGACCAACTTGATTGATTCACCCACAGATGCATAATGTGATTTCTATCACTACTGAGTTCATTACTGGGACAGGCACATAAGTGAAATCAATTTAAAAGCAGCAAGACGCAGATAACAGAATAACCAAGACTGCTTTATCTGCAGAGACCTGTTGTGAGGCAGGAGTCAAACTGAATAAATCAAAGTAAATTCAGATTTAATTAGTGTTCTCACTCATGTTGGTTTGCATGAACTGGGATGGTTCAGTTCTGCTGCAGATGATGAAATAATCATTCTAAATCTCTGAATGATTTTGAGTCTGTTATTTATAATCCAATCAACTGAGCAACAATCTTGACATGTACCAAGCATCCTGACATCCACTAAAGGCTGCTGTCGTGTCAAAAGCATTCTGAAAACTATTTTGTGAACAGTTCCTTCCTTAAACTGCAACTATTACCTTTGATGTAATTGCTGATTGAGGAACAAGGCATTCCAGTCAGCCTCACTCTCCAATTCTGTTACTGGCATGCTCGTCAGCAAAGAGATGTACTGCATGAGGTCATACGTGAAAACTTGAGCAGCAAGTGATTGGTTGAGACTTGCAGTGTAGAGAGACTCCAGCTGTGTCACAATCTCAGCTGCGGTGACATTCAGCATTGGAGGGTGCATCCATACGCCCTGTGTACAGAAGGTAAGAGACATGATCTATGATGTTATGTGGAAGCCTCTGAATTCAAGCAAAACAGGCTTAGTAGGCACACAGTACCATCTAGTGGAATGTTTTTGTAATCAACATCTGTACTTCAGAGTTGATAAAGTAAACATTTCTGAGGGAAAAAGACAACTAAACAGGCCAAAATTATCAAAAGGTTTTTTTTTGTTTTTTTTTTTTTAAATGAATGTCAAGTCAAGTCAAAAACAAAGCTGGTATCTCACCGTCATGTTGTTCATGGTCATCTGATTTTCTGAGTTGAGGGTGTTTTTTATCAGTGGGATTAGGCTGACGTTACACCACATCACAATGCTGGCTTCACTGATCCCTGCAGCTTCTCTGACCCCTTCCCATGTTCCAACAAGTTCACTGCAGTCTGGCATCTGACCATTCAAACTAGCCTGTCACAGAACAGTTGACAGTTATTGACCCTTATACAGAACAACTGGAATTTATTGACCCTAGATTTATATCATGACAAACCGGTTTGACTTGTAATCCTGTAACAGCAAAGGGCAAATCTCACACAAGTATCTATGACATCTATCTTACAGACATTTTGTCCTCTAAACACACAATAGCTTGGTGAGGATAATGGGTTTCCCACCCTGATTAAGACCATTGTTCACAGTAATCCTAAAATTTGATGCAACGGATGAACAGCTAGATCAAGAAGGTTCCTAAGCATTTATCATGTACTGTTGTTGTCTGCCTGCAAGAAGGTCAAAGGCAAAGGTATGGAATGTAGACAATTTCTAGCCTAAGAACTTCATACTATGTAAGAAACAAAAATAAAGCGTCTATTTTTTACTTTTTCCAAAAACAAAGTTATCAATTTTGACAGCAACGAATGAGAACGCAACTGGTCAGAACAACAGTCCTTACAATTCAGAACAAAGAAAAACCCGAAAAAAGACAATGACTGCCGTCAACTTTTTGTCATGCGCCATATGTTCAGAACAATGCATTCTTGAGATATTCTGTAAAACATCATGGCCCCACGTTATGACGATGCAAATGACTTTATCGCGTCAGAATGCGGTCTAACCTGCACAGTCGCCTCAATTGTGAGTTCAATTGCCCGAGGCAGCTCAGCAAAGACACCAGCCATGTTGAAAGTGCTGGTGTTCATGGCAAGGAAGATATCTGACATAAGGCTGGACAAAGGTCTCTGAAGGCTATAGATGAAGTCTGGAAAGGAAGAACAGAAGCCAAACAAATTTCGTTACATAATCTCTAATGTATGATGAATCCTTACATAAAAATTGCCAGTGGCCCTTTGAAACATAACACTGCTGCATACAGGTAAACATTCCACTGGGTAGAAATACTCTTTGAGTCTGATGTGTCCTATGGTAAATGTAAGGACAGAATAGAATAGAATAGAATAGAATAGAATAGAACAGACTAGAAAAGAATATGCTCCCATACAGTGCTCTGTTATTTTTCTTACCTGTCTGAGCTTGCAGGTTTTGCGCCATGGAAACAATAACGTCCCTCAAGATGTAAACGGTTGAGGAGTCCAAAAGAGACGTTTCGTTGAAAGCTGACAGAGCATGAGCTAGAATCATCTCCAACCTGTTTTGTGCGTGGAAAAACAGAAGCCAGCAAGAATTTAAAAACTGACGGAAAATCAGAACAACAGTGCTGAAAACCTCTCTCTGATGCAAACAAAACTCAATGGTGAGGGAACTTTCGAAATTTAGGTCATCACTCTTACCAAGCACCTCTTGCCAAAGTACTGCGCATTTGTATTATAGCATGCTTGTCTACTTTGAAGAACTCCAAAGAAAAATATCAGAACTCTATTTTGTCACCCTCATCGGTGCTTCAGTGTGTTCCATAGCAGGTGCACAATATGAGAAAAAAACACTTTAATGTCATGCTTCACCCAGAGTTCATATCCCCCCCCCCAAATGTCGCTTGCCTACCTATCAAAGGTTTGTGGATTGGCTGTTCCAGAGAGCATCTGGATAAGAACTGGGACAGTTTGTGTGACGATCTGAGCAGTTTGTGAGGTCAAACTCAGATTTTCATCACCAACAAGGAGCAGGACCAAGGACTCTGAGAGTCCTCCTAACTGTAACAACGACAAGAACAGCAACAACAACAGCGACAACAAAAATGGGTGATTAGTTTTGGGTGTAAACCTTGTTATGGATCACAGATTGTGTGTCTCCATACTGTTCTCATTACCAGGTGGCAAACTATGTGATAAAAAAAATAAAAAATATATAAATAAAACAAACAAAAAAAAAAACCATGAAACATTGCTTGTTCTTCGTGATTTTAACTATTGTGAGATAATAAATGTATACTGACAAAAAAAATTTTTCCTCATACCCACATCAACTGAGACTAACAGAAGTGACATTATTAAAGGCTGATAAGATGATAAGTGAAAACAATTCAGTAACTTGTACATAGCCAGCACTCCATAAAACCGGTTTCAGGTCCTGACAAAGATATCTCTTGAGAAGAACTTACTTGCTCGGTAAGGTTGTCAAGATTCTCAAAATCAAGGTTTATCAAACTCTCCCAGAAGGTCACGTTTCCTATGGAATATATGTAATTTTACTTTAGAGTGTCTCCATACCATAGTCAACACACAGCATATCACAGTCAACACAGCAACTACAATGACCAACTAAGAAACAAATCATCTTTGAGTTTAATGTTTTCTTCATGTGAGTTTGTTAAACATATACAGCCGATCATACAGGCCCCATTCAGTCTACCTGTTCTCAGTGGTTCACCAACCTTGATCAGAGCTGAGAATAAACTTTGTGAAGTCCAGAATAATAGATATGTAGGCCTGAGCACTGTTGTTCATAGGCAGTGAGAGCTGAATTTGTTCCATCACATCGACAATGCTGAAAAGTAACCATGTTAACAATTATCTTCATTATCAGTATTATCAGTATTATCTTCATATCAGAAATCACAATAACTACAATACCTATTATAATATTACACACGAACAATTTATGTGCTATGCTGTTACTGTTTTCTAAGAGAGTTTCATTTTTTAAAGCAAAGATCATTTTATATTTTAAATTTCATTATTATTTTGTCTCCATAACATTAAGTTGAAAATCTGTCCACATCTAGTTTTAACAACAAACCAACTTCACATTACTCTAAAGATCAGTGTACTACAGCATCCCCTTTAACTTACATTTCATTCCACTTGTCAGGTCCACCAGTCTGGGAAATGCCCTCCAGGTAATTTGAAACAAACTCAGTCATGGGAAGCAGTATCTCAGCAGCCACCCTCGGGACCAGACTCCTTATCAGGTCCTGTATCCTCTGCACAATGTCCAGAGTGTAATGGCGAGCGTCTGCATAGCTCATCTCAGGATAGAGGATCAACTGGAGTGAACCATTTACTACTGCAATAACATCGTGGACAACCGAATCAGGCAGGAGTCCAGTCTCATTGACTATACCCTGCAGGACAACTTTTACAGTGTCTAAGACGGCTGCTGCAAAGTTGGGATTTTGTGTTCCACTGGTGTGACTGGCAATTTCCAGGGCATGATTCAGAGCTTGAGAGACATGTTCAATAACTCCCAGGTAATTTTGCTGCTCCACTGAGAGCAGAGGAGTCAGGGCCTGGATTAGCAGGGCAAGGTCTGTCATCGGCGTGGTGATATTCATGGCATTTATGTCCCACCGAAGGATTTCCGAAATGGCAAAAGTAAGACGTGAATCCGTGAGCCATTCTCGTGTCAGGTTGAGGTAAGTCATGATCTGAGTTTCAATCTCAGCAGGGATACTTATGTTCATTGGAAAGCCAACAGATTCATAGTACTGTTGTTCGATCTCAAGACTTTGCTTTATCAGGTCCAGCTGTCCGTGCAGAATGGTGACAACTGCCTGGCCAATCATTCTCATATCAGCCCCATCCAAAGGGGGTTGAACATGAGTCATCAAGTTTTCAATCTGGCTGGTCAGCAGAGCACTGAAGTCTGTCTGAGCCAAGTTCAGTGCCACCTGCATTTCAGTCATGCTTAACAGAGGCACGAATATCTCTGAGAACATGCTGGCACTAGTCACGTTCTCCAGTTTACCTAGATACCACAGTGTAATCTGAGCATACACCTTCTGTGCATACAGCTGCTGTTTCATTAAGGTCGAGTTAATTGTGCTGTATGGATATTGCTCTTGGATGGCTATTTTCAGCAGACCCTCAAGTACATTTAATTCATTGGTGAGTGATGCAAGTGCCTCACTGGACAGGTTGAGAAGCTGAAGATTCTCTCGGATGTGATAAAGAGCAACCTTTAGAACCTCATCCGTTAGGATCAGAGAGTTGTTCCCGGAAGCCGACGCATTTCTGTTGTCCAGGAATTGTCCTGAAAGGGTCATAAGCATTGGATGGATGGTTGACAGGGCTTCTTTGACGGCTGGAGGCACGGGTGTGGCTTGCAAGAAACTGATGGTATTTTTAAGGAGATGAAGGGCACATTCTGTCTCTCTGGAGTTCATAGAGGAGGTCATGGTCTGGTTTTGCTGGCTTAAACATCTCTGTACGTTGACAACACTCATCAGATCAGTCAAAACTGTGGGTAAACTCGAGGCTTTTACTAGCTCTACAACTTGATTGAACTGATGAACACCGAGATTAGAAGCTTGGAGTGCCTGCTGAATACTAACTATACTGACGTTGGGAGTGGCATATACTTGCTGGAGGAAATTAAGTACCTGTGTAACAGTCATCGCTGAGGACCCTGGCAAGCTTGACATGTTCAGAGGTAGGATCAGATGCAATATGTGGCCAGTGACAGACAGAGTCATGTTTCCTTGAATGGGGAGTAATGGGACATTGGGTGCTGTACCAACCGCAAGTACTTCATCAATGTATCCCATGGTTAGGAATACTGATTGGACCTCGGAAAGACAGTCTTGACCAGTGGCTGAGCAAATGGTGAGATCTTCAATCAGGCCACGAGTGTGGTTTGCCAAATTCTTATAAAGATGCTGGTACTCAGTTGGCAAGAAAGCACCAAGATGTTCCAGGATGACATCTAGTACTGCCAACTCCCCTTGCTGGCTGAGCATCTGGATGGACCCTGGACTCAGAAGCTGGAGGACATTTGCAAGAAGAGGGTGGGTGCCAGATATTAGGTTATTTTGGGATCCTCCAGTCCAAAGTGCTTCCAGGTCCCTCAGACCAAGAGCATCCAGGATGTCACCAAGAATAGACAACGGGAGCTGAACGTTGAATTGTTCAAGTGACATGAGATTGGAGAGAATCTGGGTGTTTTTGTCCAGTATGTGGATTAAGCTCTCGAGGATCTGTTGTAGAGAGCCATCACCAAGCAGCTGCCCAGAGGAACTGAGGGACTGTGTTACAGCCGTTATGTAGTAGTCCCTGTAGATATTCTGGAGAAGAGCTAGAGCTCCCTGGAGTGGTCTAAAGAGACACAGGTCATTATTTCAGAGCATCTTATGACTACATCAACAACATGACAAGGACTTCAAATCTAAATAATCCATGCCAGAATTAAAAAAACAAAAAACAAAACACTTTTAAATGTCATTATCTATATGGACATTATTCCTTTGAGATTTCATAGCTTTTACAATGTTGTTTGGGTTTTTTTTTTCACCAACAGGTATCTGCATCTTTCATCTAATTTAACTCAATCTGTTTGAGATCACTAAACAAAATTAAAGTACACTTCACACTTCAAAATTAACTATAAATTAAAGCCACTGTATTAGTCAACTAACTGGCTAAGGAACCTACCTCCGCAGTGCTGCTGGATCTACAGAAACCTCCTGGATTACAGTCTGAGTATGATGAATGAGCTCTGTCCAGCTAAAACCCATTTGACAAACAGGGGTAAGTGTGTTTGGATCAGCAGTGCCTGAAAGGAAGAGAAATAGAAGTCTACATTTGAGACCAAAGCAGCATCTTCCCCAATGATGGTCTGAATCACAAATGATACTTATGATTACGGCCATTACTCAGTTTAACAATTTGTATTTCATTTTCTGCAACACATGGTTTTTGAAATCAACCTTTGAAAACTTACCTTGTTAAATGGCTTTTTTGGCATGTTGCCTATTTCAGCAACAGCATCATAGCACAGAATCTGACTAATGAATTTCTGTGATGCCGATACTTCTGTTAAGCATCAAGGCACAACTGTGTGGAGAAATGCATGTGCACATGCATTCTGGCATGTTCTTGCATGTACTTAAAAGAGGTCACTCACAGTTTGGTAATGCTGTGACATTGGGCTGATAGCTCATTATCCAGTTTGCCATTTGGAAGTAGGTTTCCATGACCGGCCACAAGGAGCTTTTCTCGAGGAGAGATCCCACGGTCCCAACTGTCCCCAAACCTCTGCATGATAACAAAGAACAAATGTCACAACTTTGACAATAACGCTCTCGTTCCCTTTTACATCAATCAATACCACATCGTTTGGAAATCGTTTTTCATTGGTCATAAAAATATTGGCTGGACAGTGACTTTATCAGTCGTCACGAGAGCATTCCTGACCTGGAGGTAAGGAGCTGTAGCCAGTCAACGGTAACATTGTCAGGGATCCATTTCGCTAGGTAATGTTGATCCAGCACACCAAGGAATTGCTGCAAGGAGTTTCCGTACTGCAGTGAAGTGCTGGAAAGTTTCTGCCACTCCGCAAGGATCATTGTGGCAGACACATTGTATCTTGTCAAGCCATTAATCACCCATTCAAGTTGCTTTGCCTGCAAAGGAATTTGCATGGATTGAACATTGCGCAGTGCCAGCGTAGATTACATATCTTCAATGTTTGAAAAGCAGATATTCTTTTTCAAGCATCTCCAGAACCACTTCGGGAACTTGCTTGTACCTTCTCAATGACAGGAGACAGTGGTGCCAGCAGAGTGTTTTCCAGTTCAGTGCCATTTCCGAGACATACCAGGGATGTCCAGAGCTCAGGGTCCAGCGAACTCAGGGAAGACATCCACGACCATGACCCAGCCAGCTGACTGCACTCCACAGGGGGTGGGGTCGAGAGAACCTATCGGAAGCAAGTAAATGGGCAAAAAGTCACTTGTAATTCATCAAGGATCAGTGAGAGATCATCACACAAGAGAAGTCTGAAAGGTAATCTGTTTGGACATTTGATGGAGTTGTTGGCACCTTTTTAGGTTCATCTTCATGACACGTAATCTTTTTTTGCGCAGTGGCTGGGATCACCCTTGTCAGAAATCACTGAAATTGCTTAATTAATTTTACAAAAGTTATTTTGTTGGTCAGCCCACCTTCATTACATTATCCACAACGGAGTCCATCACATGACTAGTGAAGGTGTCAGCCATCGACTGGTTGTTCATGAGTGATAGGAAAGTCATTTGAATGTTGTTGGCATCTTTCAACACTAACGCCATCAGTTCTGTCCAGCAATATAAAAACAAAGTTCAGAATTGTTGCTGTTCTAAAGTGCATGTATTTACTCATTTTTGTTACAATGCACAAATCCGCCTCAGCAATTACCCATTTGTGTTTCCATTGCCTGTGTGGCAAGTTGCATGGAGGAGTGGCCACCCATGAGAAAAGAGTGAACATACTCCCAGCCAGGGAGACCTCTAAGCAAGTCAATTACTAATGTTCCAACACTCAAGAACCTGTGGAAAGAGACAGACAGATGGAGAGAAAGAAAAAAAGAGACATAGAGAGATAGAGAGATCAGGAGAAGGAGAGAGAGAGAGAGAGAATGAATGAACTACTGAACTTATTGAATTAGCCATTGGATATAAACTAAGTCTTATAAACTTTTATGAGCTGAATGTCCATCTAACGTCTGAGCAAAACTTGCGTCACTGTTCTTTTCACTTCTTACTGGCACTGTTACTAATGGTAAATGGTAGCCAAAGGTTCATACGTTTCTTCCGCCAGGTTCTGCGGCCGCCCATAACTACTGCGCTGAGTTCTGCTGTGGTTGGTGGTGGTCTCCTGACCAAGTAGAGTGGTGAGACTGAGAATTTTGCCCAGAAAGCCTTGAGCGAAGGAGACATCTGCCGAAGCAGAATTCTGGCTCCAGGCCAAAAACACCTGCAGAGTAGGTACACAGGAGAATAAGGCAGTGCCGGGGAAGGTGTGATAAATTCCCCTCAGGTAGTGTCTTTTGGTTCGTCGACATGCTTAGTTCTGATTCAGTTCTGACTCAGTTGTAATTCTAAACAAAACAGATGCAGCCACTTCAGAATAGATCTGTCAGTGTCAGGTTTCAACCCACAGTTCCCTCATGTGTAATACAAGTAACATGTAAGCACAAGTTTTACATATAGAAAACAAAAAAGGCAGAAAAAAAATATGTTCACACTTTGATCTCATCTCTTTGATAGGGTCACAACACACAGACAACTGACTTCAAACCTCTTTTTGTAGTAACTAGTAGGGAGTTCCCCTCACATGCAGAAGCACTGACAACTAATGGTCCCTGGAGTCTTTACTAGCACATGTGACTTTTGCATAATTGGTCTCAGGAAGGCTCTTTCTTATGTTGTGAAAGACCCCATCTCCAAGGAGACTGCATTTTAAAGATGTTTTTGTGTGTCTGCACTCAAGTCATCAAGCTATATGACTAAGTGAGAGTCTGGCATCGGTTCTGTATACAGCTGTTTGTAAACTATGTCAAAAATAAACTTAGTGATGATGCTCTGTATGTTCTATGCAAAATGAATTTCACGTATTGCAAAAGGTGGCTTGAGTTTTACAAAGGAATATTTTCAGGAGGGGGGTTGACCTGTCAAATATTGAACCTTTTTAAGATGACTTTCAGCCATTATTCACCTGCTCGATCACCTTCTCCTGACTTATGTTTCGAAACACCATCTCCGCCATCCTGTTGCATGACATCAATGTCCATTGGGTGTTGCTACAAACAAAGGACCTGAAGGCATCCTGATTCATCAGCACAGCAGCCTGAGTACAGATTGATAAGAGCGCGTGGTAAGCAGGAAGGAGAGAAAAAAACCAAAAAAACATTTTGAATTGAATTAAAATGAATAGTATACTAAAGGCTGCCCTATTAATCGACAGGGGGAGAGAAAGAAAGAAAGAAAGAAAAGCAATGAGCACAGGGACAGAGATGATGAAAGATTATGAAAGAGTTCCATTTTTTCAGATGATGTCTTATCAAGAAACTGGGAAGTGTTCTTCAGTGACGGCTGAAAATGTCTCTCTGTGTGTGAGTGTGGATGTAGGTGTATAAGGAATGCCCACACCAGCAGAATCTCTCAACATCTCAATTACATAACAAGTATGATAAGTGCAATGGTAGGATTAAAGTTTCAGTTAGGGTAGCCTACCTTATCAAGGGGTATGTGAACTTGTTGAACCATTGTGTTGACCTCTGGGGACATGCTAGATGGGACTATTACAGAACTCAGGGAAATGTTGACATCTGCATGAAAATACACAGCGCAAAACCCAGATCAGATTCGAAACTCGTCAGACTTCCGTGGAAAAACTGTTTTACATCACAGTGCCTCCTACAGCACTTTGCCGTACAGGAACGCTTTACTTTTTTCCTTTAGTAGCAGCCCGATCATAGTTTTTTTAGTTTTTGTTTCTTTTGATTCTGGTCCCTTAAGATTAACATGAGTGTTTTGTGACTACTGGCTATAACTCAACACCCACACAGCTTAACATTTCATCACCTTTAGTCTAACTAGCATCAGGGTGTGGTACACACAGACAGGGCTCCAAAAATACATGCCATTTCCAATCTGATTTAGAAGCCAGGATCTGGTTACAAGGTGTGGTTTTGAATACAAAACAGTGCAGCAGACAACTTCTGCTGTCCCTTCCTCATGTTACTGTCTGAATTACTGTCATATCAAGTCTCACTGTGTCTCATTTTATGTCTTTGACTGAGCACCACTGGCTTCATTTCCTCAAGAATCAGTACCTTCAGGTTTAATGCTGCGTAGGACTAATGACAATAACCAATTAGCATTTGAAAAGCGGACATGTGACTACATTTCATTCCAAGTGAAAGAACTTATGAGTTCATCAGTGTATGCTAATCTAATGAAGACACATTCAGTGCACTGATGAGGTGCTTAAAGAATAAGTGAGCACGAGAATTGGTTTCTAACACATACCTCTGCCCTCCCAGGTGCGGATGTAGTTGAGTAGGCCAATGAATTCATCAATGACCGTGTTTACTACATCAGTTGGAATATTAGCCTGAGGGAAGCTTGCCTGGATGGCAGCGAGGGTCCTGAAAATAGACATGGAAAGAATGTCTCAGATTTTATTGCAGAAATATACACACAAAGAACTATAAGGAACCAAAGAACCAGACTAGAAAACTGCAATAACCTTAGCATGACTAGGAGAGCCTGAACATGCACTTAGGCTTATGGCTAAAATACAGGACCCACATGTTCACATGTTCCCATTTTCGTTTGGAAACATATCCACCAACACACACACACACACCGAAACTCTGTCTCACCAAAACTCTGTCTCATCAACACAGTCATGCACGCGTACACACACACACGTGCACACACACACACAGAAATATTAACTCAGCAACATATGCAGGCACAAATGAGCTGTCATCGCCCACATGTCTCTAGCCTGACTTTGAACCAATAACTGTTCTCACGTCTCTCTTAAAAAAAAAACCTCTTTTGATCCCACCTCTTCAGGTTCACCAATCTCTCAGCGCCGGCCATGATCTTCTCCTCATCCGTGGATTTCAGGAAGAGGTCCGGAAGGCCCAGCAGGAAGTCCCAGATTGCGTTCTGCTTCTGCAGGTGGTCCACCACCGTCACTGCCATACCCATGGACTCCAGAACATCGGCTGGATCACTGAGAAGCAGGTGTTGTAGCACCTGTTCAACAGGAAAATAAAAGTTCACCCGTGCCCACACAAAATAAACGCCTACAGATGTTGACTCTATTGACATTGCATTAGGCCTCGCATGCCTCTGCTTCAGAACAAACATATCTAAACTTTCCTGTGCTATAGGAGTCATGAATACCAGTCTGACTGTTAAATATTCTTGAATTATTTGGTTTTGAGGGTGTATCAGCTAGGCATCTGCGGAAGGACAAAAAAAAAAAAAAAAAAAAGGAAAATAAATAAATAAAAGAAGTGCCCCACCTGGTTGAAGGTGATCAGAGAAACTTCCAGCACTGTGTCGTTAGACATGCAGAACTGGATCAGGCCGTGGGCGATGGGGTCCGTGGGAGAGGCCATAGAGAGATCAATGACAGCCATAGTGAAGCTGCACAAGGACCTCTTCAAGGTGTTTACTGAGTTGAGTATGGCAGTCATGGCCTCCTGCACAAGAGGGGTAGTGTCGCAAACTATAATTGACTCAGGGCTTCATTTCATCACACCTTTATTACCACCTCAATTTTGAAAACCCATAGTCAAATAATCACAGGGATGACTGGCATGGAAAAACATATGTTGACTAACGATCCTTCATTGAACTGTTATTTCATAACATCTAATATAAGCTTCTAGCTTAAACAAAGCTTTGGTTGCCAAGCACTTAACATGGAGATTAAGCTCTTCTTTTATTAGAGGCTTGAACTTTATTGTACTTCATTTGTTTAATATTGACTGTCTGTATTACAAAGTTTTAAATAAGAACAGTAGTCGTCATCCTGTCCATGGTACCAGTCACTCTTAACTCATACCACACAATCCAAGTTATTTATACACAGTATCTTGTGCTTAGGCTGATCTGAGACTGCAGTAATGTACCCTTTGTAGCATTTGATAGAGAGGAAGCCATTAAAAGACCCAATGCAAACAAATACATAAGAGACATGAAACGCAATCCCTCAGTTGACTAAAATATCCTCCTAAATAAGATTAACAATGGGGAAATCTCTCAGCCTTTCAGCACATGTCAGTGGCATTGTTTACAGGGACAAAAAGTTAGTGAGATACACACCTGATCAGCCAGTACACTGCTGTTAAAAGCATCGAGCACAGACGTCATGTTAGGCATGGTTTGAAAGCTGGAATCTGTAAAGCAAATGTAGTGTGTGTGTTAAGCATGAGAACGCTGACAGCTCTTGACAGTTTGTGGTGTAAACAGATTTCACTGATGAAAGAAAAAGAAATAGCGCTCCAAGATTTTTTGGTTTATCATGCTCAAATGACAATTACACTATATTTTAAATTACTGAATACTTCTTTTGAGATCTAAATAACAAATAACATATTGAGTATGAAACCGTTTTTTTTTTTCATATTTATTTAAAGTATAAATAAACATCATGATAGGGGAAACCAAGCATAAACATAATGAAGGCGAAACCAAGCCCTGAAGGGCTTTAATGATCTAACACAAGGTTATTCTCCTGTTCTCTGCAGAATTTTGTATACTCAATTAGGCTACATACTTAGCATCCTGTCCCACATGTCCAGAAGTTCTGGTTGGTCAGAGGTGTCACGCTTCAGGACAGAATGAACAAGTCCCCCTCGCTGAAGATGAGCCAATGCGGGTAAGCCATGAGGTAAGAGGGAGCCACTGTGACAAGCATAAACACAAAAGGATCAGCGAGAGAGACAACAACCCAAACAAGAGTCTCACAAACGTCTCTGCATCTAAATAAAGGTTAAAAAAAAAAACGCAGGTGAAATCTGATCTTGTCTACCTACATTGATATCCATCATTTTGTATCCATCTGATATTTTGTATCACAAAACCCAGCTGCTAAAAATATGTTACTGATCAATGTTTTGTTTTTTTTGTGACTTTTTGTTGTTGTTGTTGTTGTTGTTTTTTAGCGTGGGAGCACTGATAATGACATTGCTGAACACAAAAAAAATGTTGTTGTGCCACATTTCAGAAAGCTGAAATATGAGCCTTTTCTCTTGTCTTGTCAGCGCTGCTTACTTTAAGAAGCTAAAGAGCAGAGAACGTCACAATTATTCTCAACACACTGGCTGTGAGAAGGTCCTGAATACTTATTTTTGTATAGTGAGCGACTAGAAAGGAGCAACCATACGATGTAAAAGCTATTCTGTTACTCTAAATCCAGTATCAATATCACTGGGCTGATTTAGACCTTCTGTATACACCACTTCCTTGTATTACAGCTGAGAATGCTCCGATTCAGTCAAAATCATTTCAGTGTCAACACAATCCAGTTCCTCAGGAACGAATCGCCTTTAGCCTTCAGGCTTAACAAACAGGCAGGGGCAGGGGAATGATTAAACTCAGAGCCCAAGCCGTTTCACAACTATGACAAAGACGACGAATCTCTTCACTTATAACGAATTCATTTCGTTTTGAATGCAAACGAGGTTACTAGAGGGCAAACGAGGAGAGAAATGCATTCCTGGCATTGTGATTAGTAATAGCACTCTGAAAATGCTTTTGTTGCTACAGGTAATTTTCCACGAGGACAGTAACCGCCTGCATGATGTTGCTAGAACATCAGGGTGTGTCCCGTCACTTTGCTAGAATGTGGCCAAGGGTCAAGTGTGCCTTGTTGCCACCTTGCTGCTGATGAAAAAAAGAACATCTACAGTGCAAATGGAACATTGTAACCCATGGGCGCCATATGGCCCTGAGGCAGCGGTGGTCCGTGTCCGGGTACCTGTGTATGTCCCTGGGGTGACGGGAGTGCCGGCTCTGGTGTCCGCGAGAGTTCCTGTCCACGAGGTGGGACTTGTTGGAGCAGGTGCTGTCAGTGTTGCACATGAGGGTCTGCAGGAAGGGGAAAAACCCTGCACTCGGCAAGTTGCGTGGCGCCACATAACCTGAAACATTACGTTTGAGACAAATAACTTAGTTCAACCGACTGATGAAATCTGTGCTCGTATTGTATTGTTTTCATGATTTCTAAAAAATCATCAACATGTTCTTGTCCATCTCATATCTTAGGCTTGAAGAGTCCTGAAAAAAAAAAAAGTCATGCGATACAATCAACAAAAAGTTATGAAGGGCCTCTAGTAAAAGTTTTCCAAACGTTTATCAAGTACGCAATATTTACCGAGCAAACGGTATTTCACAATACCTGAACTATAAGCGCAGAACTTAAATAAAAGCTGTATAATCTTATTTCCTGATTAAAATGCCCACTCATGTCACACCTGCTAATATCAACATCTTCACATGCAGAGATATTACCGAAGGCTGATAAAGAGTCGATAAATCTCATCCAGACACGTGAGAGATTGTATATTGAATGTGGCCTGTGATTAAACTGTATCAAGCCAGTTGAATAACCTGTGATATCACGAAGTTCTTTTGATTGCGATTAATTTAAAATGAACTCATCCATCTCATTAATAATTTCTCAACCAACCAATCCACAATTACCATTTATTTCTTCATTTCATTGAGTTTTAATGCCTTTCATTCTGACATAAAAGTCTTGTGTCAAGATGTCGACTGGGACATAAAGGGAAGGGGAGGGGGGGGTTCTGCTTCACAGAAGTTTGAACCTTTACCGTCCTTGTACTTCCTGAAACTGTCCATCATTCAGCATAACAAAAGTAAAAATGTATTTCATAACCGCCGCCTGCTTCTCAATAGCATTAGACCTATACATCTCTGCCCTGAGCAAATACCACAACTGGAACAGAGGTCGCAAGGACTACAAGCTACAGAGCCCATAGGAAGAGGCTTTTCCGCAGCTTGACCACGTCTGGAACGGATCGTCTTTCTTTTTTCTCTTTTTTTTTTTTCATAATGCAATTTATGTATTCGATAGTCCACGAATATCTCTCACGTAATTAGCCACTAATCAAGGAGCAGAGCTAACACAACACATCCAAAAGAATTGAAACAGCAGACATCAACACCAAATAATGCTGTATCTGCTATTAGAGGTACAATGCGTTTCCTGGATAAAACCCTGCGTTCATCTTAACTTTGTCCCCGTCATCTTCTCCCTCAACCTGAGCACAGAGACAAAACTCTGATGTGACAACCTGACGACAGCACTGCTAAGTGACTGCTCCGTGGTCTGCCATTACTGTAGGTTAGGTGTGACTAAACCACCATCAGTCAGCTGGTTAAGCAGCTATTGGTACAACAAAGTTTCAATTGTTCTCGTGTTCATTCCCGTGAGTTTAATGTTGAAAAAAGGCTTTCATATCATGTTTCTCATAACCCGTCCCACCATTCTAAATCCTCAAAAGAGCTATCCATTGAAATCTATTCAACCTCATGAGAAAAGGGCAGATACTCTTTTATGTCTCGACGATCGTGTGGTAAAAGATTCAGGAAAAAAAAAGTATTTATTTTGAATTAACAAAGCACTTTCGTTTTTGTAGAAAAAGAAAATCAATTCTACGCTGTAACTGCCATCTTAATCCAAAATTCCATTATACATTGGCCTATCAAATATCACAGTGCACTCCTTTGATTGGATGTCTAGGACTTTTTGGGGTGGGATTAGGTACTCCACCATGAAGATAAACCATAAAGAAAATTCTTAACGGGCCCTCTGAATGTTTATCTTTATTGTTTTATGTGCGCTACAGTGTAGCAATTGTACTACAGCCTACTGGTGCTAATGTAATAGTGCTATATGTCCCAGAGAGAGGTCTATGAACTCTTGGTTTCTTGATGTGACCACCGTAGAGCTGTGATGTTAATTCCAAAGACCATCTTCTATTCTTGGATAAATTAGAATACACAATCAAGGGAGAGCCAAAAGTATCTTTATAGTTTTGTTTTTTGTTTGTTTGTTTGTTTTGTTTTGTTTTGTGTTTTTTTTTTCACTAATACTTTTACAATGAAGTGAAGAATAACAGCTCAAGCTTTTATCTTCTGCTGTTCTTAACACACACTTTTGTACATAAATATTTGTATGATTTGACATTTTTAGTGAGCTTTGTGATTTAGTGAGAGGAAATATTTATAATGGTTATTAAGCACATAATCTGTAATGACAGTGTAACAGACTGTAATCCATTTTTACTGTGTGCTGTGTAATGGCGGGTTGCACTTACATGTGTCTTTGAGCTTTGGGGGGAACTGTGAGCGCGTGATGGCGAGGATGATGAAAATTACCAGTGGCCAGATGATAAGCGCCAGAGACCAGCCCTGAAAGTTTTAGGAGAACAAATAATACCAATGAGGACACCAAATACCACCTTCTGCCCAGGACGAAATTCCCTTGTGAAACTTTTCAAAATACGTACGAAGCAGAACATGAAAAGAATAACGAATGCTTCAAACGAGACGTTAGCAAATAGATTTAGATTTTGTAAAGCAAAACCAGGTGCTGTTGACACAGAATTTGCACTCACTGGCTGCCTTTTGATACTCAGGCCATTTTTCCATAGGAGAAGCCGTAGCTGATGAAAGAATGAAGCCATATGGTGACAAGAGCTACCTGAAACGACAGATTATAATTAATTCAGGCATCACTTAAAATTACGGCAATACTCAATACTGAAGTCGAGCATTGAGGCTGTATGTCTGTGAGTGTGGTACTCGAATTCAAACCGTTTGTTTATGGGGCAGAATATTTTGTGTAAGCAACTCCTGATACGAGACCGGCACGGATATGGCATCAGGCTATGTTACAGCAATGTGTACTGTCTTAATTCAGAATAGTCAATACGCAATACTCGTTTAATATTAAAGAAAACTATGAAACATTTAAGGTAGTAGATTGGAAAGTGTAGGTACAAACATGAATACCTTTATTGTCATTGTACAACTTAAAATCAAAGCAATTCACCAACACCGTACGTTTGGTAGACTTAAACCAGAGAAAAACAGTTTCATGGTTTACATAAGATCCTAATTCTGAAGCTCTGTGTATCTTTTAAGAATATGCGTTCGGTGGAGTTTGCGTTTTTGCATCGTATTAAGAAATTACAAGATACTTTACCTTGTTCTTTCGGAGGAAAAGCAGTCGTTATTCGAGACAAACGATAGAATAAATCGGAAACATTTTGCTAGGCAAATCCTAGCAAAATAAGCTCTCCATGTGAAACAATGACAATTCGAAGAGAAAGTAAACTAATGAAAAACTTTGTAGAAATTATCACAAGCGTTAATCTACCGTCAACGCAATCCAAAACAGACTTCTCCACTAACCTATAAGGTAGCCCACTGTCATACCTGAAATTAGGGGCGTGTACCTTTCCTCTCCAAAGGCCTGCCTATCTGGTTTTGTGCTCCCCTATCACGCGCAAGGCTGTACGTGCGTGAATCTGTGCGCCCGTGACTGATAAATATGAAATTAATATCATATACTACTATGACCAACACCACTTTCCCTACAATTACTACTACTACCAACAACAACAATGATAATAATAATAATAATAATAATAATAATAATAATAATAATAATAATGACTATATTAACAGTATACAAGCACAAGCGCTGGAGCCAGCATTATGAATATCTGATTAATATCTCTGTGTCCACATTGTATAACTACCACAGGGGAATGAATTAGCTTTTAGTGGACTTTTAAAAGCAAGAAAGTAATTAATCAGCTAACCACGCAATAACATAGTTTACAGCAAATAAACTACCCATCATTGTTAAACCACTGGTTTCAGTCAGACCTGCCGCTTCTCTGTGACTAAGAAAGTCTTTCATGTCTAGAAAGCTTTCCCATGCTTGTTGAGAACAGGTGAGCTGGTTTTCTCGGCCTTGGGGACTGTTTTATAAAACCACGCTTTTTTGTTATTTCACGGCCGTGTATATTTATATCCAGTATTCATTTACATGAATATCCCCATTATATGTCAGATGCTTTGTTCCTCATTAGTTGCTTAATGTTTACGTGGATCTAGTGAACATTCTAATCTAATCAGGTCCATGAGCGTGGAATATTACAATATCTGTTAATTTTGTACATCTGCCGTGTACAATATCGTTTCAGAGGCCACAGATCCATTAAGGTTTTACTGTATCAGAGCTAATATTACGCTTAGGAAACTCAAACTGCTTAAATGTTGAAGCTGTATACTTCATTGGGCATACATACTTTCATTATGCCTCTACGGAAAGATCATGTGAATGTTTCCTCCCAAGTATGGAACAAAAGATATTAAATCTCCCGGGACCAGTTTGTCCTGTGACTATGAGTCACAGGAATTGTTCTCCTCCACTGGTAAGAGTAAAACGATATATGGCACACTGAACTTGGTAGGAGGAATCTTTTAGAGGAAAGCAATACTAACTGGTAAGGCACAAACTTTATCCGTGAGTACACCATCTAGAGCGTCCCCATATTAGCAGAAACAGCAGCGAACTGTCGTGCGTAGTCAGAGCGGAGGCGTTTTTACACTCCCTCATTAACAGAGAGGAGTAAATACTCTGCAGCAGTATAAAGGACATAATGGAGAAGCACTCTTATTACTGTGAGGTTTTATAAAATGCTTTAAATATAAAATGCGAAATGAACAAAGTAACATGGAAAATATTCCAACTCTATGATGAATCAATCACCAAAGCGGCTTTTCTCGTGACTGGGGTTATTAACCGTAGTCTTTTTCCCCCCCGTAGAGAGCTCATTACCTCGTCACATGATAATACAGAACGAATGGATGTCGTATGTGTTATCAAATGGCTTTACCTGAGTGAAACGCAAACGGTCTCTGAGAATTTTGAAAGCCAGCCTGGTAATGTGGGGTTTCATCATTATTTTACAAATTCAGCAGTGATATCTTCTAGAGAACAAAAAAAGAGACTAAGAACTACAATCTTTTTCTATGAACTGTACTAACAGGAAGTAATAATCCAGATTATAAATATAAGATACAGCACTTTATTTAAATTGCTAATTTCATAACACAACGTTCATTTTAACAAAAGGGCAAAAACAGTTTTGGAGGGAATCCTCAAGAAATCAAGTAAAATTAGTAGGTAAGCACAAATATAGACTTAAAGCAGAGTTCCTTACAGAATTCATGTACTCTGATCTTCAAAAAAGAAATACAAACAAACAAACAAACTGAACCTCATTGTACAATGACAATAAAGGTATTCATGTTTGTACCGACACTTTCCAATCTACTACCTATTAAGAAGGAACAACAATGTCAGGAGGGCCTGTGGAGAAAACAACTTTATTTAAAACGCTGGCGAGAGAGAGAGAGAGAGAGAGAGAGAGAGATTACATTTTCCTACTGCGGTACTGTATCATAGTCAGGTGGTAACCAGAACCAGTTAGGCTAATTTATTAACCTGACCTGAGCCGTTCGGTTAAGAGCAGCTGTCAGCTATGGAACGACAAACACAGGAGTGGTTCACAGTGGTTTGATTGTCATCTTGACTGGTGGCTTTGGCTACACTGTCATATTTCCATTCTCTTTAAGCTGCTTTCACATTTGGCGTGCACTGTCCTCGTGGTGAGCGGGTGAAAGGTGCACAGTTGTGTTTACCACTGGATTAAATAAAAGGCACAAACTTTGACAGAGCAGTGGTTTAAGATTATTTTCTATGGCAAATAAAACAATCACACATCAATGGTTTAAACTTTAGATAGACAACTACCAATGATACCGTATATTTTCACTCATATACCTATATATAACTAGACGAATATGAAATAATATGAAAATTATTGAAACAAAGGTCATATTCCATATTTGTTCTCCATATTCCAGAGACTGAAATAAAGTTTATTTAATATAAAGAGGTATTTTAATTTGGGCAATAACCCTTATTTTGTGTAATTCATAAATTATCTATAGGTTTCTGAATTTGTTACTCATGACAACTGGGTATGGAAACATTAGGAACATTTTGTACAAAAGAAATGAGACAAAAAAACCCTAAAACTGTTTCACTGGCAATATACTTCCCCTGGAACTATCTTTTTGCACTTCTGATTAACTGCATTTCATTGACTTTGGACCAGTATTCTGCACAATGACAATACAACATCAAATAATACTTTCACAAAGTGGGCGATACCATAGGGTCAGTTGTCTGGCTGAAATAAAACAACCACACATCAGTGGTTTAAACTTTAGATAGACAACTACCAATCATACCTATATATAACTAGACGAATATGAAATAATATGAAAAGTATTGGAACAAATGTCATATTCCATATTTGTTCTCCATATTCCAGAGACTGAAATAAAGTTTATTTAATATAAAGAGGTATTTTAATTTGGGCAATGACCCTTACTTTGTGTAATTCATAAATTATCTATAGGTTTCTGAATTTGTTACCCAGGACAACTGAGTAAGAAAACATTAGGAACATTTATCTGGTGCAGAGAAGAACCCCAAATTATTCAAAAGAAATGAGACAATGAAAAAAAAAACCTAAAACTGTTTCACTGGCAATATACTTCCCCTGGAACCATCCTTTTGCACTTCTGGTAAGCTGCATTTTATTGGCTTTGTACTAGTACTCTGCACAATGACACTACAACATCTAATAATACTTTCACAAAGTAAGAGATACCACAGGGTCAGTTGTCTGGCTGAAATGGAACCTGCTTTTCCTGACAAGTCTTCAAGTTCTTCATGTAATTCTGTTTGTCATTCTCATGGCACATATTGAATATGAGTAAATAAACTTTTTAATTTAAAAAGAGAGAGAGAGAGAGAGAACAAACTCTGTTTAACACTGTTTGGCACTTTAGTCTTGTAGAATAAGGATGCTCAGTAGACTATTTTCCAGTGTGTAGGTTGTTCACACTCTTTCTCACTGTCACCACAAAAACGATTGTATGTAGTCTTGGGGTCAAAGCCTAGGATCTCTCGTTCTTCATGGATGCGAAAAGAGAAGGTTGAAACAGAAGTCCCAATGAAATACCTGCAAGGCAGAAAGAAAACACACAGACAAGTTAAAGTCCCTCTTAGTCGGCTGCCCAGGGATTCTGACACAGCACAGAATGACAAAAGAACATAGGCTGCTTTTAACAATGAAAACTATTTTCCACTTCATTGTGCTTTGACCAGCCCAGGTAACTCGCAGTGAAAGATCTTGCATCACTGGGAATGCCTTTCCTTTTGAGCAAACTATGTAATGGAAAGAATGTTGATTATTTACACCTACACAAATGAAAGCATACAGTACTACTTCACTTATCTATTCGATAATTCTAACCAAAAAAAAAAAAAAAATCAAACCTACAGAAGTATGCAATAGAAAACGGTCCGAGATAAAGTTCTACTAACGCAAACAAACCTCTACAATCTCTCAGTCATCTAGGAACAACAAGCATTGGTTTTGCAGACACAGGTTGATGCTGATTTAAAAAGACAGTTCAGTCCATAACAAGGCCCGAACATTTCTCGGAACTGTTTATATATATATATATATATATATATATATATATGATTTTTTTTTTTTTTTAATTTGTTTTTAAGCAATTGGCGAGCTGTGTCATTACATAACCGACCCCGGGACTTGCCATATGTCATGAACACTTAAAATATAGCAACTACAGAAGTAAGCAACGTGTAAGCAAAAATCGCTATTCTGTACAGTTAGCCCTCAAATAGACCCTATATACACTAAATATTAGCACTGCCTGACAAAACAAATGACACCATAAATCATGTATTCAGTTTCTGAGTGTGCTGGCGGGCGCACTGAAAGGCACTGCTAAATGAACTCAGATCTACTCACTTTCAGTGGTGCGGCTGAGGTATGTTTGTTTATCACTTCGGTTTATTGAGGTTTGCTACGCCAAAGGACGCAAACGCCTACATACCGTTCTCTTCTCTTTTTTTTTTCTTCTTTTTTTTTTTTTCCGCCCAGTTTTGGTTCAGTTTGAAACCATTAAGAACACATAAAGAGAGACACTGGGAGAACCAGGGGGGACTGGAAAACGACACATACAGGATGTGCTTAAGTGACTGGAAACAGAGATAAAGCTCGTCTACGGGTCAGCTGTACCTTGCATGGGCACAGATCCACTGGTCGATGATGGCGACCCCGCCGTCTTTCAGCAGTTCCAGGTCTTCCCCTGTAGGCTCATACCTCACCATCTCTGGCAGCATCTCCTTCAGTTTGCCCAGCTCTGTAAACAAAATCTTTGATAAATAGCATGGCCGCGGCGTTATCCAATCTGAATTCTTTGAAAATGGAATATTTCTGAGAAAGAGGAGTGGCCGGACAACATGACAAATGCGACTTTTTTTTTTTTCCCCCGGCCGTGGACACGTGATTGCGCAAAAAATGTTACCACATACGCTGTCTTATAACCTGTTCCATAACTCACACAGGCTTTGGATTAACCCTATCCCTTATTTGTGGGAGCCGACTGGCCACACCCAAGGTAAAGGTTCTTAATTTGTGAAAGAGAGTTAAACATCACACTTGTCCTGTCCTTAAAAACGTTCAGAAATGTTAGCATGATCATTTCCCAGACTTTTCTTTGTTTTGCTTTTTTGTACCTCAAAAAGGGACAACGGTCTGTCTAGCTATAAGCCACAGTCAGTCCAGTGTGACAGCAGTGGACCCAGTAGACCAGACCAGAGTAGCTCAGTGCTTTCCAATAACACATTCAAATGAGCCAGATTTCAAAACAAGGTTTTGTTTATGGGCCATATTTTGCTAGCCTATGACTAGACTAAAACTTGTAGCTTGCTGACAAACCGGTACTGGCTTTCTGTGGCTAGCAACATATTTATGGCACTGTAAAGCTGAGTGGTGTCCATGCTAATATCTCCCAGTGCTGTTATAATATATTTATATCATGGTCTGGGCGAATATTCGATTCTGACTGGCTAAAAGCTATGCGTTAAAACCATTTAATACACAAGTAATTCAGTAATTCACAAGTAATTCAGTAATTCAATTCAGTCACACCAGCGGTTGGCTGAAAAATATCTCAACTATGACAAAATTCTGTGATTGTTGTGAAACTAATGCAATAGGTAGGTAAGTAACTGTCCATGAAAGCAAATACACGTAGAGACTATTTTGACCTTAAGTAAAATTGAATTTTAGTACTTTGTAAAGTTAGTGACGGCGAGGTTACAGCGGAACTTTTGCTTCTTATAAGAGAGGCTAGTTTAATAAACGCATTAATAAAGGCGTAACCTTTTATTTGAGTTTAAGGAGTTTTAACGAAGACCGTGAACGGTTCTTCACCTCCGCATCGTCCATTAAAATCTTTCAACGCAAAACCTTGTTGCGGAATATCCTTTACACGTCTGCACTCATGAAATGCTTCTTGCCCAATCAAAATCGACCGTAGTAACTATCCGTTGTTTCATTTGAATGTGACAGCGATCGCCTCTAGGCCACTGGAGCTCGCTTTGGGCCCACTGAATAGCACTGGTATAATTGCACGCACACTCCCACTCACGGTTTTTTTCTGGCAGAGATAATATGCTTCTAAGAGGCTGTACCTTCCTCTACATGGCTCCTGCTGGGGTGATTTGGGACTTGGGTGAGGACTGGTGGCAGTATCCCAAACTGGCATGTCCCTTGAGTGGCATACTATGCTTTGGGGGGGGGGGGGGGGGGGGGGGGGGGGGGGGTGTTGATATTGCATCTGAAGCTAATTATGGGAGAGTGAGTTGTGCGGTCCATTTATACACACCTGTAGTTTCACAGGTTTCATGTGAACAACTTCAATCAGCAACAAGAGGCATGTTGGCAAAGGAAAGTTTTAACCAGTAAACAAGTTTTTCCTGCACAGGCCACCATATAAAAAATATCTATCTATCATCACATGTCACGGTCAATAAACCACTCCACCTGACACTGGGTAATCAGATTATAAGCAGCAGAGTTAAATTCATCTCCTAACACTGTGTGAAACATAATAACAAATAAAAAAATGTTCAAATCATTACATTTTAAACAAATAATTACACATCTGATAATAAGATAAGTTCAGTGGAATGCAATGATGTAATAATTTTAAGGGCAACTAGCCATGGTGGCTATTCCATCTGAAAAAGCCGAATTAAAGATCCACCCCCTCACAAACTATTCAGTGAAATGCTTTTTAACATCTATTGTCCCAATCTCGCACCTGCTGCAGATTAGGACGAGGAGTCCAGTTGACTGGTCAATAGAGCTCCCACACTGTGTGGCGTCCACACCCGAATAAACAGAAGCGTGTGTAATATCAGTTCTCTATGATAACTTAATGATGCAAAACCGTGGGACGTAATATTGTTTCAGTGCCCTTTATGATGTAATCTATTCCCCGAGAAGAAGGCAAGAGGACAGATCAGTTCATAAAACTTCTGTGTTCATGGGTCTGGAATTACATAATTCTCATGGGGGCGTCATGGCATAAAATTTGAGTTGGACTGACCCGTAATCTCTTAAACAGTCATTCACAGATTATGACCGGTTTCCAGAACGCACATGCAGGAGTTACATCATAGGAGACAAGATAAGGGTGATTGCCCAGTTTTTCTCTGCGGACAACCATTATCTAAAAAAAAAACAATGTACCCATATCCCCGTTCCTTGTTCTTTTGGTATTCCTGAGGTTTTACTGTGTGACAGGTACCGTGTGTTGCCACACTGAGGAAGGCAAAGGCCCAAAACACATCTGTTTTTATGACAGCTGCCCTTCCTTAATTATTTTTTGGCACAAAATCAGAAAACACTAAATTTGGCCAGTAAGTCTTAATTTGACCTCAAACCAGACAATAATGGGGGTTGGAAAGCAGCATTTCTTTTCTGAAAGATTAGAAAAATATTGATATAACTGTCTTAAGCAATTGTTCCCATTGCAGTTAGCTGCTTTTCTACAACACTTCTGGTTTGCCTTGTCATGACTGTCCTGGGACGAGTTACAGAGGGGGGAAAAAACTGAATGAAAAAAATGACCTACTGCTGCGTGCACCGGTGCAATCTTTATCATTTTGAAAAATAATGACAAAAAAAAAATTTCAATATGGAGTCCAAATTAAGAGCTCAGATTACCCTCTAAATCCTGAAAGTTTTGGACTTAAGGCTGTTGTCTGTTGATTGTCTCAAAACTCTCGAGTTCTAATGTTTGACATAAGCAACACCTTCTTCATCAGGAGCAGTGGCAACAAAGACTTTTTCTCGCTTGTACTTGGAAATGACAAAGAAAGGTTTCAATCTAAAGTCCAAATGAAGCTCACAGACTACCTACTAAATCCTGAAAGTTTTGGACCTAATGCTGTTGTCTGTTAAATGAATATCGAAAGTCTTGAGTTCTAGCGCCCTCTACTTGACATCTGCGGTACCTTCTTCATCAGCATCAGTGGCCACAAAGACTTTCTCTAGCTTGTGCTTCTTCATGAGGCTTCGGACCTTCTTGACCGCCCCTTTGAGGCTGGGCACGTCCTCTCGGTGACCCCAGATGAAGTCTTTCCTGCGGAGGTGGACCCCCAGATAGGGGCCCCCCTTAGCGCTGCCCAACCTCGCCTGTCGCAGAAAAATCAAATTGTCTCATCTGCTGAGCAAGAGGTAAATCACACTACAGAACATACCTGTCCTATGGTACAGGTGAACAAAGTTAGGGAGGCAAACTCTCTCCATACCTTTAAAACAAGACTAAAGACTTATCTATTTTCTCCAACTTATGCATAATATAATTTTGATTTGACTTTGTTATAGACATGTAAAGCCCTTTGAGACTATAAAGTGATACTGGGCTCTAAATAAACTTATTATTATTATTATTATTATTATTATTAAAGTGACATTGTAGTGTCTCTTAAAATCAATACTGAAGGACCAGTGAGTCATTTTTCCTCAAGACGAATATGAACACGGCAGAGTGAAATGATAAATGACTGGATGTTAACTGGATGGAAAAATTTGAAGACAAATCAAATCTGGTCTATTAGCGCTCTGATCACTGAGATGTGCTGTCAAGACGATCAACAAACAGAGACTAAAGTACTCTGGTGTAGATGTCTGAGACCAGCTTGAGAAATCTCTCACAAAAAATGTCATAGACATTTCTGTGTCACCTGTAGAAGAACTTATCAACACTCCCATAAAAAGTAAATATAGAGATGTGGATGTAACACATAATTTTTTGTTTGTTTGTTTGACTACGCAGAGCAATTCTTTCACAATTCATTTCAACCTTTCTTCCACTACAATTACATGGCTTTTTAAAAGCAAGCACAAATGACAGAGGGGTGGGGCTAACTTAGCCATGTGACCATCCCTATCGAGCCAATGAGTGATCCGCAAGTTTAAGGAATAAAAGTTCTAATTCTGAACAGACTTCCCTCTCAGTTAAGCAATGTTAAAGGAGGTTTTGAATTACTAAAATGGACAGTGAAAATAAGGACCATGAAACACTGTACATACATTCTACATTTAGAGACATGGTGCACTTCTGGCTAACGACATGGATAAAGTAGAGAAAGACAGCAGTATAATTACATAAGAATCCAAAGAGTACCAAGTATTCACCTTCAAGACAGCAGTATAATTACATAAGAATCCAAAGAGTACCAAGTATTCACCTTCATTCGTGTCCAGTCTTCATTATATGGAGTCTGATCCTGTTCATCAGTTGAATTCAAGTATGTGGCTCTGAACTGATCACCAATGATGCGCAGGTGTTTAGCAAACACCATGCTACGCCGTGTCTACACAGCACAAAGGAAGAGAACAAGTCTATGAATTTAGTACTGCGAGTATTTAATACAGTATTTTATGCTCAAAGGCCACATTATTAGTAATCCAGACACACGACTTACATCCCAGTAATCTTTTCCTGCATAGTGATCGTGAAGGACAGTTTCAGCTCTGTCCAGCATCACCGACCTGTGGTAAAGGTTAAGAGGGTGAGCTTTTCTAGACATTTCTAGATTCCAGCTTATGCCACTTCACACTGACCTTAACTCGACACAGAAAACAGTTTAGTGAAGGGGAGCGTACACTGCTGTGGCGTTTTGCTGTAGGTAAGGAGCTAAAATGGAGGCATGGCCCTGAGCAGACACACAGGTCACGTTCAGGGCTCTTGTCTCCTCATACCCCCAGAACCAGCCCCTAAAAGAAAAAAAAAGAAAAGGGACAGAGAGAGAAAGAGAGAGATCATATTATCAATATTATCATCAGAAGGATCATGGGACTTCCGATGTTGCAGTTCATAGGCCGTATCACTCATTGTAATTTTACTCTCGTGGACTGAAACAAAGATTGCCTGTTTAATACCATGAGAAAGAGTAATGTGCTAACACGCATCTAAATAATGAACTGCCCTCTCTTTTGGAATGAACTGGACATGCATTCAGAACTGCAAATGCAAATGCAAATGCAATCTCAAGACCCCAGTCATCCCAGCCACGGACTGTTCACGCTCCTGCCATCCGGCAAACGGTACAGGAGCATCCGGACCCGTACCAGCAGGTTCAGAGACAGCTTCTTCCCTCAAGCAGTCAGACTCCTGAACCACTGACACTACACATGCACACACTGCCTGGACCCTCAGACCACTAGTCTGATAACAGTCTGATAACTCTACTCACATTGCACTAATGACTCATATTGCACTGTTCTCTACCCAAGCCATTACCATTACTGTGTACATCACAACTGTCTATGCTGCTGCACATACTGCTGCTGTTGCACATGCACTTTAAGACTGTCCCACTCAGGACTGTTCGCCCACTACACACTTTATCACCTTCTCCATGTCTCTTATATTTATATTCTCAACACTGTACATTCTATTTATGCTATATATATACCCCCTTATAGTACCCCTATACTACCTACCTTATTGTTCTTATTGTTATTTAACTGTTTACACTTCGCAAGCTGAGCTGGCCCCGAGCTCAAGAATTTCATTGCTGATAATGATGTCTACATTGTTATCTAGTAAATGACAATAAAACTTGAAACTTGACTACGCCTGCCCCTACACATGCCTCTTGATTCTGAAACAATTTCCACATCAGTTATTTCACGTATAAAAACAGCCGCTATGACATAAGCATCTACTGTAAATGCTAGAATATCTTTTAGGTGGCATACCATTAAGCAAAAAAAATACCCACTTTACACCACTTTAGTCAACGTTTTAAATTTCTTGCAAGCTTCAAAAAACGACCGAACATATCTTCCTAACTACCATTCCTCTGTACAAATGACCAAACATTCATGACATTCATAACATTTATAAGTGATGGTCCCATGCCTGTCTTACCTGTAGTAACCTTGTTTGTCTTTCGAATACATGAGGCGTTCAATACAGGGCCGTTCATCCACCTTCTCCTCCCATTTCCCGTCTGTCCATCCTTCTGCATAGTTCTGCAGTACCAGGACCTGATCGATGAAGGGTCCACCAGACTCTGGGATCAGACAAAAACACAGGTGCATAAACCCACAATAACAGAGTACTTAAGAACATGGATGACCATCTGTAGTCCACACACACAGTGACCTCGTAATATCAGCTCGAACTACGACTGAAAAGCAGGTAAATTGGAAACAAGCACAATTAAGACCATAGGTCGTTTATTAATACTCTTAGTTTTGATACTGGCCAAAATAAAAACGTTTCTTTCTCTTTTTTTTTTTTTTTCCATTTTCAGAAGAAAGGCACTTAACCTCATTGTGATCCATACCAGCAATAAACTCTTCATATTCTATGACAGGCACATTGGCTTGTAGGCTGGTTATACTGAAAAACTCTCCCCATGGAATGCGTACTTGGTGGATGTCTGGGCTCTGCCAGTGGTACAAACGACCCCAGGGGGGCAGCACCAGCACCCAATCACCCTGCTTTCTTAGGGTCTTGACCAGGGTGGCCATACGAATGTACACGTCCCGGCGCAGATTAAAACCTTCGGGAGGGTTCACGTCATACAGCAGGTATCTGTGGATTGCAAAATTCAGTTCTTCGATTCAAGCTGACACAAGCTCATTGAAATAATGACAAATCTACGAAGAAAACAGATACGATTAGTTTAGTGCGATCAGCGGTAATACATGCAGAGGGAAATGAGTACAGTGGATGTGGAAACACTGAGGAAAACATGCATGACATCGATTTATTTAACAAAATAACCATTTTCATGTTAAGACACCGTTATTTGCATGGCACGCCTTTCAAAATCTACTTCCAAACGCGCACATTAATTCAAACCATAAGATCTCCCATTATTGCCACACAACCACTCCCAGCAGCGTAAGAATAATGCATAGAAAGTATACATTTACGATTATGTATGTGCTTTCAAACAACTTATCAATTCATTGGAATAAAATGATGTTATATTAGACCTAGCATGTTATATCAGAACTAACATACCGTACATCCCGTGCTGTAGCAGCAGCTGACATGAGCACTGAATTCCCCGCACGGAATAAATCATCTTGCCCTTCCACCGAAGCAGCTGTATATTTAAACACTGAAGAAGTAATTAGTAATAATACAGACAAACGTAAATAATGCCACCACACAACTATCGCGGGAGTCCTCCAGTGGTCCGCCATTTCTCCCTAAGCCACGCACTTCCGGAGAGACACACATGTTCAAGCAAGCTTCTGCGGTTGCATAGCAACTGTAGTGTTTCTGAAATAATTGGTGGTGGAGGGAAGTAAAAAAAAATTTTACATTCTGTGAACAAACTTAATGTAACCACTGAAGTTCCATTTTCCACATTAATGCTTAAGTTGTCTGTCATCGTTTATCGCGCTTCTTCGCTTAACCGGAGTACCAGTAACGCTCAAGGTCTCTTGAAAATGTGTTAAAAATATGTTTTGTGAAGTTGTGCGCGCGCGTTTTCCAGGGTCAAAATTTTATTGGTTTTAACATCGGTGGCTTTGCCTGTCAAATCCATTGATATTTCTTTGACGTAGTGACGTTCTAAGGATAGATGGATGTTTTTACCCAACATTCCATGCAGAATACTTCCACATCTCATATCAAACCTGTTCAAATTTATATTGGAGTCAAGTGTGGAAATTAAGATTATGATCAGTGTGCTTGAATTCTCTCATTTCATTTCCTCAATAGTTTGAATTCAAGTGATCATTACAGGAACAGAGTTTTAAGAGGACATTGGCTGCAATCCTTTGGTTTTTGACTCTAGCTTCCATGTCTTGACACAGGTAAATTCAACAGAACAGGAGCTGAAAATTCCAACGCAAAGATAATATGGAAATATACCCATCATTCACACCACAAGGCCGATTTAAAAATAACAAGCATTACATAAGCGTTACAGACACACAAGAGCATGCTCTTACAAACACACTGAGAAATTCACCTGAGTATCAAACTATATTTATTGTATACAGTAGTAAAGGACAACCAGTAAATGTACAAATCAGTAGACAAAACAAATTGAGAATGATTTCTCACTCCACCACCCCCGATCCCTCCGTCCACAACTTCATCTGAACTGAAAAAAAACGCACGTCCTGCAGGCCTGAGTTGCAGTCATCCTGAAATGTGTGCAGAAGAATGGAATGGAGAGGGGAAAAAAAAACCAAACGTAACTTTATAAAGAGAGAGGTTACCTTAACTTATGAAACACTGAGATGAAATAAAACACATGTACTCAGGAGAAAAGGGGGGAAAAAAAAAAAAGCAGCGTGGAAGATTTGACGCGCGAGGGCACGACAGGCCTAAGGCGATAAAAGAAACGCGGCGGTGACGGCGACACTGACGATCATCTGCTGAGGAGGACGTTTAGGAACACATCGTGAGCAAACGTTAAAATATGAGGTACACACAGCTGCACCACAGCCTCTAAGAATACCATACTAAAAAGAACATCTCGTTCAAGACCTGATCTACCAGCATTCAACTCCCTTTTCTTTTCTTTTTTTTTTTTTTTTCCTGTTACCTTTGGATAATCAACATGGCTGCAACCCTGTGGCCAAAGCTTTCTAACAGTCCCTCAAAAAAAAAGACAGTTCATTGGTGATTTACTGAAATATTATGACAATGGAAATATGAAAAAGCAATAGTCCTAGACCACCGTTACAGTCTAAAATGTTGTCCTTTCTTACACAAATCCTTCCCCCCCTGTTCACTGGCAGGGAACACAAAAATATACAATACAAAATGTATTTCATAGGCATACAATAAACTTAAAGGGAAAAAAAAAAAAAGCTGAGCATTTCCAGTACAATTCTGGGACAAGTGTATACGGGAAACAGGATTTTAAGAATGACTATTCTGAGAATAGACCATTTTCCTCATTCCATCTCCGCCACCCTCCCTGGATTGCAGTGGAACTGGTATGCAGAAGACACGGACTCCGTAAAGAACACAAATCAGCGAGTTGATGCTCTCTCCAGGGTTACCGTCTTCAGCAGTCTCCTCCAGTCTGCTGCTGAAATACATCAATAGTGTCTTCGTCCTCCATCTCCAACTGGAAATAAAGACAAACCGTGACCTTGAGGAATATGATCACAGACACGAGTGGCAGGCAACGCATCGCTGTGAAGTAGTTCGAGCCAGAACAGGCACGAATTCTGAATAAGCAGCGTCTTGGTTCAGGCATAAACTAAATGCGACAGAAACCAAAGGCCATGATGCTCTGGCATGATGCTTTGCCCGTATTTGATTATTTGGCCTGATTGTTAACACTTACTCTTACATTAGCTGGTCTAAAATGACCTGCAATGGCAGTTGATTACCAGTCAGAGTGGTAAATGGGAACTCAATTCAAAACAGGTTAACCAATTCCTGCCGTCTGGTGTTAACGGACCTGAGCGCAAGACTCTTGTTCAAGTCCTTGCCTTCTGATGCCTCTTCAATAAAGTCAGCGACACGCTATCAAACCTTTAATCACTTTTAGGTTGTTTTATACTGTGTTGGCATTCTAGCCACGGCAACTCAGAACCGTTCTCCCGTGTGACCTCTGGTATGTCGTCATATAGAACCCCTTTCTGTTAAGCCACTACCTCTCCAGCTTCACACGCACTTGCTCACCTCCCTACACGTTTACAAGACACGTTACCTCACTGTCAAGATTACATACCTAACACATCTGCTGTCCTCCAGCACAGCTACACTGAACCAAATGATTATATCAACAGAAGAGTACAACACTATCCTATTACGAATCACCAAGAAGTCCGAGTTGGTCGTTCTTTATGCAAGTCAGATTTGTGGATATCAGTTTCCATGTGTTTGTGTGTTTTATACATGATCATCCACTCAGTGTCAAGTCATAACAGAAAACAATGAGTCAGGTTACTTTCCTGGTGGCGTGATCTAAGCCAGTTATTTAATTTGTTTGTTTATGGGAATGTCTCATGGTATCAGCAAACATGTTAGTCAATGTTGTTTCTGACAATTCACTATATTTAGTCCACACTGACCTCTCTTTGGAAAGAAAAAAAAAGACAAAGCAAAAAACTGGACGCCGCACAGGGCTATAGGCTCTTGATGTCTTCCGTTTTTATCTAAACTAAATTAGACAGAAAGAAAAGAATGATGTGTTTGAGGTTGGATTTATACTTCAAACAGACCTACGCAAACAAACCTAGGTTCAGACTATGATCTCAGACGTTATTACTTCTATTGTTGGAAACCTGAGCCATTTAGCATGGAAATCATGACGTTCGTGTTGACCTACCTGTGCAGGCGTGTCCGTCTCATTGATTGGCTGTCCATCAAACCTGAATCGGATCTGCCTGATTGACAAACCCTGGAAACAAACGAAAAACAGTATGTTAAAGCACGCTTAACACAAAGCGGTTTCAAACATCTCCGTCAATCAGTAGGACTTCAGAATCAAACAGTGTTAGACAGGTGTTGCTGGTACACACTGTTGAGATATATCTGCATATATCTGATATATCTGTCTGTTGACTGGTTACGGCATTTAGAGTGACATCATTACCAAACCACCACATGGTGGTTTACTCCATCTGAACTTTAGGAGGTACACATGAGCCTTTTCTGTTTCCGAACTGTAAAGGTTGGGCCTTTTCTGAAATTGTCTGCCTATAATTTGGAAGGAAGAGTGACCTTTACCTGTCTTTCACAATACGCTTTCATAAGTTTGCTGAGGGGGGTGTGTCTCTTAATTTTAAACTGGACCACTGATCCATCTTGACCTGCCACCTTCAAGTTGATGTGATCATTTTCAGTCTTCACGCCTTCCTGAAACACAGTCAAGAAAGGGAGTGATACACACCACACAAATAATCAGACACATAAAAGCAGAGACAGTGAGGGAACTGAGAGTCTAGTATTTATTATTAAAAAGGTATTAGAGGGAGAACCTCGAAGCATGCCATTCATTATACCAGGGAGACTTCTGTCTTCCTTGAGATGCATCATACAAATTACGTGTTAGAGGTTTACTAACTTTGCTGTGTGCTCAAATAGTGAGACCTGGCACATGTAGAGCCCGCCAGCACTCGAAGGGGGAGAAAGAGCAAGCGTGCTATTGCTATCTGGCTGATGCTTTCTGAACTGAAGAGCACAGCACAACGTTACTGAAGCTGGTTGCACCCGGCATTGTGCAAATAAAATACAGTATATAATCTTAAGCAACCAACGGTTCTACAGCATAGTTGCGTTAAATTTCCCTTAACTAATCAAATCTTTCAGCAGACTGTAGTTTTCTATAATCTAGCGATTCTTTTGGAGCATGCACAGGACGATATTAGCATACGCCTAGCTACCACAAGATACGCTCTTTCTGCGGCATTTCCATCTCGATATCCGGGGGTCGTACGACGCCAGTTCAGTTGCAATAGCTAAATTAGCTTTACAGCCGGACAGCAACACAACCAAAACAGAGAAAACCTCCAATGCAAATTAGCGCCGCAAGTCTTCAATGAAAATACGCTCAGATGCCCATGTGGCGCAAATTTCAATTTCACTCCACGTGCAAAAACAAATTCTACGGCAATTTAAGAGTTGCTGCCTCGATTGAGTGGCTAAGGGGTCTGAGTAAGTGAAGTAGTAGATACCGTGGTTATCTTACAAGCGAACTTGCTGCAGCACAACATTGGCTTCATGCCGAAAAACCGCAAATCAACCAACCTTTGCTTTGTTTTCCCTTTCTACCCGCTCAAATGCGGAATCTAGCAAACCATGCCTATCAATACACAGAGAATAAAGCGTTACTCTTTGCACGGCTCCAAAAACTATTTTGTACCCACCTTTGGTTTCTCTTCAGACATCTTGAAGTAGTTTCTGTGCTTCAGGTATTACAATTAAATTAGTAAAATAATTGCGCTTTTCACCTCTCCGTCTTCCCCTTTGACTATGAACGCGCATTAAGAGCTTCTTCCTTTGATTGGTCCGTGCTAGATCACGTGGTTTATAGCGGGAGTGCGGAACGTGCGCGCGCATAGGCCTGAGCTCGTTCACAAGTAGGAGGACTGTGAGAAGTGATACTTGTCAGAGCAATCCATATATGGTCTACATCCATCAAACACATAAAAACCGTTTCCGATCTCTTCAAAATTAAAGTTTTTAAATCAAAGAGTAAAAACTTTATTACACACAAAGTAAAGATACAGCTGAGTGTTTCCAGAAATCTGTATGACATTCACACAATTTCAGCCCAGAACATTTGATTCAGTGGCTCATAATACGTTTTCTTTCAAAGAGTGAAAACCTATTCGTTTAAATCAGTTCTCTCAAAACAGTGCAACCGAGAGAATGTGACAATTTGGAGTGTTACCACTTCTACAGCCTGTGGTTTGACTTTCAGTTTACAGTTATAAAGCATTACAATACTTGTCAGACATTTGGTATAACTACCAATTTCAGTTCAGAGCAAAAATGTAAAAATCGCAGCAGTGCCATTTAGCCATGTTACTATTGTTTTGTGCTCAACAAGGGCTACATGTCTTTCTAAAAAGTCAAAGTCAAAAAGTCATAAAGACATATTGGTCCTGTTCTTATCTTTGTTTACAATGAAATGTTTAACTTTTCCAGAGCAATACCACACTAAAAAATGTGCTTAACAAACGCGTAGATAAATATGGGTATAGCTATGATGTTAGCATGACGCCGAGAAAAAAAAAAACCTTGTAAAACCAACATAAAAACAAATACTTTGGATATAACACAGAACAAATCGGCACACGCTTTTTCAGAGAAATATTAAGAATGGAAATGAGTCGGACAACCAGTGATCTAAAGAATAAACACACATCAGTTTCAGGTGTTGAAATGCTTCTTTGCTTCCATTTCAGCAGCGTAGCGATCTGTTCTCGTGATTAAATTACACTGTCGTATAAATCTCACAGCTAGTCGGTTCAGTCAGACATTGTCATAAGCAGATGCAAAAGAGGGAAAAAGACTGTGATTGTTTTCTTTTCTTTCTCTTTTTCTTTTTTCAAATCCACTCTTAGTTGTTTTCAAATCTTGAATATGGGTTGTCTTTCATCAGACCTAGAGCAACACAAAAAACAAAAACATCATACTACAGCACACAGAATGAGGCTTTAAAATAAAGCCTCGTTTTTAAAAATCCACTTTAAAGAGTTACAATAACAATAACAGACAATTTAGAGGGCTATGTATCTATACATCCTGCAACTACTGATCCATGTAGGGGTCTTTCCACCTCTCACACCATTTGGACTCAAAACAGATTCAAACATAATCTATATTTCTTCAAATATTTGTTTAGTGTCTTGAATGCAAATTTTCAGGTAAACAGGATACTCTTAAGCATTATAGTGAAAAATAAACGAACAAGTAAAAATATTTACCATATTTCTTGCGAATTTCATCATGTCTTGACTTCATCTCTGCTTTCCTGCAAACACATGAAGAAAAACAATGTGCTTAGAGATTACAGTCATGCTTCAGAGTGCGAGAAATAAAATAAGACACAAAGCATCAAACAAGGTTATAAAAATTCCTTCCACTGGAATATTTTCCTATATTACCTCTCCTCTTGCCGAAGCTTTCTCAAGTTAGCTTGCTGTTCCAACCTTTCATCGCTCTTCCTGGACCTTAATCAGAAAGGCAGGCAACTTCACAATGTGCTTTATTACTCAAACACAATCTCAAGCTACACTAGCAATCTGCTTATCTACAGCATGTCAGCATAAGATGACACAACCATTTTAATTTTGTCAAAATATTAAGACACCAAAAGGTTTCCTTGTATGTTTTCTATTTTCCTGTCTTGAAAAGAACACGTTATAACTTTGCATGATTTGACAGAAATTATGCCATAAAATGGCTGATAGATAAGTAATAATGATAAAACTCTGTGTGTGTGTGTGTGTGTGTGTGTGTGTTAGGGAGGTTTGTTTTGGAAAAATCAAAGCTTTGAATGACAATGAACTCACCCAGCATTTCCACACTTGCAGCAAGAGCAGCAGCAGACCAGAATTGCAATAATGATAACCCCAGCCAACACTGACATGGTTATGATAAGAGCCTGGAAGTTCACTGCAGGGAGAAAAACCAAAATTACTGTACTGTTCACACCTTAGGTTAAGCTAAAAAGTCATTTTCCCGCTTTATAATAAATCAGTTACAAGAATTTGGAATCAGTCCAAAAACCTACAGGTTAACTCTAGCGCATGTTAACTAGTCATAAATGTCATGAACTCGTTGAAAATATTTTCAACCTGAAAGTCGCACTCCATACAATAACACAGATTGATTCATTCATTGATATATTCATTCATTCAGCTTCTGTATGTTAACTCTTGTTGTAAATTTCAAACACTAGTTAAACTAGTTGAAAATACTGTAAAATTGAGAGTCACACTCTCCACACAGTAACTGAAACTGGTTCATGCGTTCATGTATTCACTCACTCATTCATTCATGTTTAGCACTGTCAGATATACAGTGTACTGTGTTACTCTACCTTACCCCAGCACAGTCCCCATCGAGCCTCTGCCAGCGGACACAGGGTATGAGAGGGCAGCACAGACCTCACTGGGTAGTCAACACACTGCTGAGTCGCGATACACCACAGACACTGCAGGACAGTTAAACCACAGACACACACACACAGACACACACACACACACACACACACACACACATACACACACACACAGAAAGACACACACACACACACACATACACACAGAGAGAGAGAGAAAGAGTGGGGAGCGGGTAAACTGTGTGTTTCTGTGCATTTTTTAAATAAAACTATGACACTGGTATAACCAGAGGTGCAGAGCATTAATAACAATGAACTAAACTCTGGATAAACAACTAAACACAATTTAGAAAGAAAACACTAATGCATATGCCTCCTCCAGGTATGTCTGATAATGATTTCAATGATGTATAAAACAATAAACTTCTAACACAAGCAGCACACTCGAGTCAATGAAAAACATTAAAGGCAATAAGTAAACGGACTGGTTTATAGTTGGCAAGGTTAAGTTACAAAGGACAACGCAGAATCATTTAAAAGATTACTCAGTTACAGTAAAACTGAGTGTGTATGCGGCTGCCTTCCTGGTGAGTTAAAGGAAGCTCGGTGCTAGCTTATAACGCTAAGGCCCATACCGATACGTTCTGCAGACACTCATCACAGCTCGTGTTGGATTTTAATGCACAACCTGCGAACAAGAAAGAAAAATATGACTAGAAACAAAAATTTCACAAAAAATAACCTCACACCAGAGAAATCACATCAGAGGTACTGTAACATCTCGTACTGTGACTGCTGCCTGTGTGCGGATCATTTGAACAAATATGTAAAACCATTTAGCAGGCTTAAATGTAAAGCACAGGAACCATTGTGAAATGCACTGAAATCCCTGGTGTGGCTTACAATTAAAGGCCTCTGTATTATGACTAATCATGTGACGAAAACAAGCCGAAACTCATGATCTCCAAAGCCATGAAAGTTTCTTCATACTGTAGTGCGCAGGAACGTCCTACTTCAACGACGATTTCACAGCCTGGTTCGTCACAGTAAAAGCTCAAACATTAACTCAGTCAAACCTGTCGTGACCCACTTATCCCAACACTTCATGCAACATGTTATGGGGAACTCAACTTAACAGTCACGATAGCTAATATTAATGGCCGACAATTCTGATTTCCGCCCTAGTGGAAATTCCAGGTCAAATCCAGTAGGAAATCCCAGTAGACATCCAGTTGAAATCTAGTAAACATCCAGTAGAACACCAGTAAAAAAACATTTAAAAACCAATAGCAACTGAATTGAAGAATGAGTCTAACCGTCTGATTTGTTTTAACTCTGTATTTATTTACCTTGACTTTCGCATCTTCAGCTATTAACAGTTTGGTCCATTGTAACGCAACTAACTTATGTACAGAATACTGTTAAACAATTTACTCAGTTGTAATTATCGTTTCAGTTAAACATCATTTGCTGTATCTAGCAAAAGAACGTTTTGGGCAGTGTCGTTAGATAACACACACCGACAAAAATGTTAGCGAGCTAACTGTGGGCTAATTGCTTTTTAAAGAAAAGTAGGCGGAAAAAAGTGAATAACAACGAAACTGTAATCTACTTACTTGTTCCAGGGGATGGTGTCGTTTGTGCGAACACAACCGTCCAGCTTAATAAAGCTAAGACAACAACACAAAACAAAATTTCCCCAGCTTTTCTCATTTTCTTACTGCAGATCACCACGACGAACACTAGCACTTCGAATATTCGACACACAGCTACATGTGAAATCTTGTTTTGGCCCAAATCACTTTCTCACATGATAATGACGTCTGCAACGTCACGACAACAGCCTATCAAAGTGTTTCAAAACGATTGGGCTTTGACTGGAAAGAAATACCAAGTTTTCTTAGCGAGACAGACGACGAAGAGACGCCGACAGCAAAGCCTCACTTAAATCTATTGTAGCTTACATATTGTTTCAGATTTCTTCCAGTAATTCCATAGATTTTTTTCAGGATTTCTAAACTTGCGTTTATTTACATCTTATATTTACATTCACTCGTTTACATTTATTCGTGTATTCATTTGTCCAAACCGACTTCCAAGTGAGGTAAAATGCAATCCAGGCATGTAGCCATTTAGGAGGCTGTGATATAAATTACGCACCTATGCTCAGTGATTGATTTGATACAATGCAAGAAAAGTTTACGAAAGTAAAAGAGCGAACAACGGACAGATACAGGTGCTAATGAACGTTTTGCTACAGAAGCGCGAGCGGAAAGGCTATCCCCTAACGTGAAGATAAAGCAATGGTTGGGCTGCTATACCACCACAATAACAACATAATGTAAATCTATGGTGTACCTTTTTAAATAAAGTATTTCAGAAGTAAGCGCTGTGTAATACCCACTACAGAGTTGCAGTAAATCTATATCTATAAGAGTCGGACGGAAAAGATTCGAGTCTTTAGACGCTTTTTTAAGGTTATGAATGAATCTACAGATGTCTAAATAAGTTCTTAAAAGGCACAACACACACACATAGATGGTTATTTTCAATAATTTATTAAAGCATTTTGTAAACCAGTTACAAAAAAAAAATCATTTGGTGATCTCTTAAAATTCCTGAAAAGCAGAGATATTTTTGCTAATTACAAATGTCTATGTCCTGGCATGGCTGCCAGCAGCTGACCAGATCAATCATTGGAACAAAGAAACAGGATAATACAGAAAACAAAAAATTAAAAATAAAAATTGTGCATGCGATTATGTCCATACAAGAGGTCTCTGCATTCACAGCAACACCCAATGCCTCATCCACAAATCACTGTGTTCTTCTAGTCATACCTCTTGTGGGTTTGCTCCAGTCGGACCACCTAAGCCACATTGCCATCCTTATGTAATTACACAAATTAAATACCCACCCTCCCATCACTACTCAAACACACAGTTTTAGGCACACATGAAACATCCTTCAGTAACAGAAGTACCAAGCTACATTGGCTTGCTTATAGAAAAAAAAAAAAACAACAAAAAAAGACGAAAGAAAAAGCATATTTATGCTGTCTGATGATAATAATGAAAAACCACTGTACATTGAATGTTATCCTATCATGGTAATTTAACAGTGTTATTCTTTTTTTTTTCTTTGCCCAAGCTGTCCTTGAAATACACAATCAACGCACACACAGACACAAAAACACTCAGCCCTTGTTTCATCCACTTTTGGCTTCCACTCAAGCCAACAGTAATAAACCAGAACAGACTGAAAATACAAGTGAATGGGCGAAACCAGCAAAAATACTTAAGGCATCATTCCCTAGGAAATCTCCCACCCTTCGGACGTCATCTCCGTTTCTGGGAGTTTCCTTCTGAGAGAACTCCAGTACACGCTCTGTATTATATGGCTGTCATACAAAATGGAATGTCAGCTAAATTAGACCAAATCCACACATATACATAGTCCTTGATCAATAATAAGGGAAGCAGGTAAACATACAGTACATTCTATTACATTTTGCACACGTGTAATGCAGACAACATCCTCCATGTGGTAGTTTTAGTCTAGAAAGACTTCTTGGACATTTTAAATTGTTTTTTGTTTTTTTTTTTGTCAAAAAATATTTGTTTTCTTCTTAAAATCCATCCTCTGAACGCTTATGTTAACGGCACGGATGGCAGTACTCCTGAAATTACTCAGCGCAGTCTCCATACGCAGTCGTGAATGTGGGTAAGTCAGTTTTCATAGTACAGTCCCACCTCATCACCACGAAGACCATGGCAAAGCGTATTTTGGGGCGGCAACGGCACTTAACACTTGTCGGTTACTGTAATGAAGATGTTATGACACCAGTACAGGTCGACGAGGTACATCATTTGACGGGATTGTTGAGGTGGGAGACAGACTCTTAATTTCAAATCGCCAGGTTTCTGAGAAAGCAGCCCGTTTTCTTAACAGACAGCACCGTTGCACTGGTGAGTCTCCTGCTCCGAGACAGTATATGCTGAGCAGAGAAAGTCTCCATCACCTAATCCAGTTGCTGCCAAAGCTCGAAACAGATTTGACACTGCATCTTTTCTTCACAATCATGTTGATATATGCTTTCATAATCTTGGTGATCTCTCCACCCTGGATGTAACAAGAGTTGAAAGACAGAGTAAGAAAGATGATCCATTCCAACATTTTGCTTTGTTACAATGTTGACAATGAGCATGTCTTGGTTTTTTTTGTCATAAACTGTATAATAAAAAAAAGATGAACTGATGATGAATCTTATCTGATACTGTACCTGTGGTGTATCGAAGAACATGTCCCGTCCATCGACAGTAATCTTGTATGTTCTAGGAAGCGGAACCCCGAAAAAGACAATGTGCTCATAAGGGAAGGTCTCCAGGGGCTTGGCTTCACCTCTCTTGTAAACAGACACGTTTTCAGCACTCACACCCAGCCACAGGTCATGTGGGAAGCCTCCCTCTTTGCACTGTGAAGAGAACAACAGACGTATATAAAGAGAGGTGTGTTACCTTGGTAACACTGTTGATCTGTTACCTACTGTAGTTTATTGTAGATCTGACTGAACAGACAATCATCACACAGGTGCTTAAAATGGTTTTAGACTGTACTTATGTTCTGAGCTCTGAATATCAGTTACTCCCCTCAGGCTAATGCCCCATATAAACTCCACACATACTAGTTTGTCCCTCTATCCATTAAAGCTCTGAGCTGTAGCCTGGGAAACAGGATGTGTATGAATGCACTTTATGTATGCATGCCTTTGTCTGCATGACCTCTGTGATATGTGTCAAGAGTCTGTGTGCAATCTGTGTGTATTATTCTATTGGTTTAATAATGCATATGCCTAATGGGCAAAGTGCAATTTTATCTATATATCAGTATATCTGTGTCTGTAATATACTGCAAACTGTCTAAGTGTAATAAAATTTTCTTTAAGGACAATAAAAGTTTACATAAAATTTCAAATGCTTTTCTTGCTTTCAGACTGTATATCTGAATTCCTGCCCCCCCCCCCCCTAAAAAAAGTATGACAGTCATGCACTGAATTGACCATCCATTTCGTAAATCTCAGTACATAAAGAATACTCCAACATTACCTCCACATCAAAGAGGGTGGAGCCATACCCAGGCCACTCCTTGATAATGTTCATGTATTTGAGCATGGCTTGGTGCTGGTGGAGTCCCTTCAGTCGGGACCATTTCTCCGTGATGCTGGCCCTGGTGGCCGACATCTCCTCCTTCACCCACATCTCCATCATCTGCTCCTCCTGCAGGCTGCGCTGTTTCTTCATGGTGCCGCTCTTCAGGCCCCTCCGCAACGTCCCGTCCAGGAAGCTGGTCCTCCGCCTCTCCAGGGTGTGGCCGGGTCCGGCCGCCCCGCCCACTTTGGTGAACTGCAGGATGCGGTTACGCAGGCGGCCCGTGGGGTAAACGTTGTCCAGGCACCAGCTGACCCGGACGGCGTCCCCGTGCAGGTACTGCAGACGCAGGGCGGCCAAGTGCTGCAGCGTATCCTCGGGGGCGGGAAAATGACCGCTGATCAAACTCTCGTGAGCCTGGAGAGAGAGGAGGGTGGGGGGCAGATAGGTCAGCTGCCACAGAATGATACGCACAAAGTTGGTGTAGGTGGTGGTGTGGGTGCGCACTGTTCTTGATGTTTGTTGAGCCAAAACAGCAAAAATTGGACTGACCTGCTCAAACATGAAAACGAACTCCACTCCTTCTTTGGGCATGCTCTCCACGTCCAAGAAACAGTAGAGCTTGAAGTAAAGTCGCCACTGGCCCTCTTCCTCTACCTGTTCACTTCCTGCCAACCTAGAAGAAAAAAAAACAAACAAAATTATAATCATTCCAAGACGAGTCGTTTCACATCCTCCGTAAGGCACAACGAAAGTCATAAGTGATGTTTAAATGACATGGAAACGTCACACTAACTGTTTGGAAATTGGTAAACACTTGCAGTGTTACCTCTCAAACTTGGCCAGAACGTCGGCCACGATGACTCGACTCTCCACGGCCCGGTCCATGGTGTTGTTATGTTCGAAGAGAGCAAACATGTTCCTGCTGTCCTCCATGGCTAAACCACGAATCAGCTTCTCCACCACCTGTACAGACGCACGGAGGCACGAATAAGAAGGCTGCATCCACTTTGACCAGCACTGACCGCCGCATGTATTCTATTCATTATTTCATGCATCAGTAAGCAACACGCTCGGTCAGATACCTCTCCAGCAGTGGTGTGGGAATTGATGGAGATTTTGCAAGAGCCTCCGCCGTGGCAATACACCGTGGTGGTCATCTCCTGACGGTTGAGCAGAGCCGCGATCTCCTCCTGAGATGGAACAAATTCCCGGGTCTTGGTCTTCTTCAGTGACTCGCCAATGAAGACAGCAAACATCTCTATCTCTGTGCCAGGGAACTGCTCCTTGATTCTGAGGGACAGACAACAGGGAGATGAATTATGACTGTTATTCACAAAGCTCTCCTAAAAAACATATGTGCTAGGCATCATTTTACTGAGCCAAATCACAAAAAAGATGCACATCAGTTATTTATACTCAAGAATGAAGCAATTTATTTCTTAAGGCAGTATCACACGTACAATTTCTTTAGAGGCAAAAAGCTGTTTGTAGTATTAAAAGGGTTCTGAATTTAAACTTTAAACTATGCAAATTTGCTTAAAGCTCTTCAGAATCAGGAGCAAAAGGCTTGTGAAAACGGATTTAGCAGCAGACACGTCACCTCTTCAGATGGAAGCGGAGGTAACGTAGGATGGCACGACTGGGCAGGAAGGTACAGCTCATGCACGTCAGCAGGTGCCAGTGGGCGCGGTTGGCAGCGCTGTTGGGCTGAGGAACGTGATTGGTCTGTTTGATCAGCTGACAGTAGACCTCATCGCGCAGCGGCCGCAGGTCCTGGCAGGTCTGTAGGATGCCCTGAATGATGGGGACGGGGTCAGAGACCACCTCCATCTCCTGCAGAGAGTTAAAAATCTTCACCGCCTCATCCTGAAGACTGGAATAACCCTTCTCCTTTTGAACTGTGAAAATACACAGACAGGAAGTGGGACAGAGAGAGATGATGGAACACTGTTAACAAATGTTTCCTCACCCAAAGAACATGCAGCATGACCCATTCCTACCAATCTAAAAGAAAAAGAGCTTAATTCATTCCAAGTACCACAACTGTTTGACACAAACAAAAAAAAATATTTATCACAAAGCCATGTTTTTTTTTTTCCATATCACACAAAAGTACTTGTGTAAAACGTAAGGACACTCACGGCTGATGTTCACCTCCCCGTATGGCAGAGGGAGCAGAGGGGAGTGCAGCGGGTGCTGTGTGTATCTCAGGATGGGGTTCCTCCAGTAAGTCTGCTCCACTGCCTCCACGTTCAGACTGTTCTCCTAGAGAGACAAAACCACAAAGCTAAAGCAGAGCTACTCCCTCTTCACACACTACACAATCAGACTGAGGCATGAATGCAAACCGAGAGAGAGAGAGAGAGAGAGAGAGAGAGAGAAATAAGCAACACACAGCATACAGAGCACACAGAATGCAAATCACTGATCAAAAACACTTTGCACTGGAACAATGAAAATGATCACAGTTTCTAAAGAAATAAATAAAAACAACACTCCAGAGCCATCACACCAGTCCAGAAGATCTACAAGAGAGAACTGAACGTCAAGCATTGGAATGGGAGACTGGAACCTTGAGAGAAGCAGATACCAGAGTTGTTCAAAACAACACACAGAGCTTCCACACAGTATACACTCGCCAGTGTACCTAACTCAACTATGGCATTTGTCCCCAGACGCAAACAACGGCTGCAAAGGTACGCGGCGCCGAAGCTGAAAGGCAGACCGTCAAACGTTCGCTTTACGTCGCAAGGAAACCACGAGCACCGTGAAGCATTCGCTACTCCAGATCGTGTTTAAATGACTGTACCTTAATGTCCCGGATCAGCTGCTGGGTGGGTGTCTCGATCGGAACCTTGTTGTCAATCACTCCTTGTATGGCATTGGTCCACCTCATGGCCTCGTTGAGCATCTTGGTGTAAAGGCGGTAGGAATGCTTGCGCCCGTGGACAATAATATTCCAGTAACCTTCAGGAGGGAAGCAGTGATTCTAAATGAATTCCTCAGAATGTGGAACTTCAACAGAACAATCAGAAACCTCGTTGCTGATGTTTCAGATAATACGACACTGATGTGAATCACACACTGAAAACTAGCATTGCAAGAGAAGACATTTTCATTAAAAAAAAAAAAAAAACACTGCAGGGCATGGTTTCGTGCTGTGGTCTGGTCTCACCTGTCTCTTTAAAGACTTTCTCATCTGGCTGCACCACAGAGCAGAGGCTGTTCAGCACCAGTGTTCCCAGTTTGGAAGCGCTGCGCTCCGAGGTCTTGTAGTAATCCAGGGAGTTGTTGGTCAGGACAAACCAACGCTTCTTCAGCTTCAGAGAGGTGCTCTTTCCTCCCGACTTCATCTCCTTATGCAGCCAACCTAAAAGACATTTCAATTTAAACATCAATCCGGAAAGTTTTTTGTATGAGGCAACGCACAGTACTAGCTACACAGAGAACAGCTCACTGATCTTTAGTCAAAGCTCAAAAGTTCAAAGCGTCTGTAAAACATACGAATGTATATGTAATATAAAAGGAAAGATTCTCATCTTGTCACTGTGTCACTCCCCGGTGACCACGTGACAGACGTTAGCTGTATCCGTCATACCTCTGACGATAAACTCTTGCCCGTCTATCCTGGAGTCTCCTTTGGGCTTCTGCAGCAAGCCAATCCAGTGATGCATCTCCTCCGGCACGTCTGTATTACAGTGGATCACCCGATTTGCCGTGATGATGACGAATGAATTGGGTCTGAAGAGATCAAAAAAAAAAAAACAGCATTGCATCGATTAAAACCTCAAAGCCATTTGACGTTCACTAGACATGGCATGGAGACAGACTGCATACTTATTCACAAATTTTAGGTTCAGTAAAATCACATATTCACAGTCTAACAGAATGATTTATATATGCATCTCCCTGCAGTGCGATAAATCAGATTTTCATAAAAGAACATTCCATGACATAGTCAAATAGTATGTTACCTGTCTGGGTTGTCAGAGGCACAGACAGAGTCAATAAGCCCAACATCCAGAGTTCCCTAGGAGTCACAGACAAAGTACAGAGTAAAAACAGCGCAGTAATGGTAACAGTGAATTTCTATTTCATTTAAAAGCTGCAGCGATACTGCTACTGCATTTACATGTAATCATTTTATCAGACACTTTTATTCAGAAGGATGTCTAACTGAAGCCAGGCAGAGTAAAATCCAAGCATATAAAGAATTGTTGCCTTGTCAGAAGTGGGATTCGAACCCACGCCTCCAGGGGAGACTGCGACCTGAACGCAGCGCCTTAGACCGCTCGGCCATCCTGACATGCTACTACCAATCAGATGAAGTGCTGACACTCACCACAGCATTTTTGGGGTTGGCTTGTTCATGTTGCATCTCCAGCAGTTGTTCCGGACTTGCACTGTGTACCCGACTCAATACACTGAACCAACCACTGAGTTCAAACACATACAGAGAGCAAATCAGGACTGTGGCTTGTGAGATGAATTACACGAAATGTCCACTAGGGGGCACGAAAACACCTTCGCTTTTTTTGTGTGTGTGTGTGTGTTCATATGTGTACATATGAAACTGGCAAGCTTTGAAAGATCTGCTTATGGACAAACAAAGTGAAGAATGAGTCGAGATTAATTTTGCGGTTCGGGGAGACACACCTGGCATCCTCAGGCGACTCGGCGTAGATGTGGTAGGTCCGGTCCTCCGTCACGATGTTCAGCGCGTTCTCTTTCTCGTGGTTATCTACGATCTCCCTGCGGACAGATCCGAACATGAGCATCATTCATACGCCGGAATGCCTTCCAGAAAATTCCCTCCTTATGCAACTCGCCACAGTGTCTCTTACTTGGCAGCGCGGATGTCTATGGTGCCTTTCAGCTTTTCCTCGCTGTCGTTCTCGAAGTACATGAGCTTGGCCTCCCGCAGGACGAACCAGCGCATCTTCCAGTTCCTCCGAGACAGCGTCGACATGCCACCACCCTTTTTATACAGCCAGCCCGACTTCAGAGCCTCCTGCTTGGCCCTGAACCACATGAACGTGTCGTCCTTCAGAACACACCATCTCCGCCGCCAGGGAATCATCAATCCACCTGTGAGAGGGAGAGAGAGAGAGAGAGAGAGAGAGAGAGTCCATCAGCCACTCTGCTTGCTCTTTCTGTTATCAGAGAGAGACATCACACCATCGTAGCCTAAGCATCGAGGCGGTGCAGCATTTGGACATCTCCGGTAGAGCACAGCGGTGCTGTAAAAGCAGGACTGAAACACTCACTCTTCATGTAGAGGTAACTGTGGAAATACAGGGGTCCGCTCCCATTCAGGAGGTTGACCCTGCCATTGGACACCTCCTCGTCAGTATCCACGTAACCATCGTTGTCATCATCACTGTCAATGAACTGCAGAGGTAAAGAAAACATGGGTCAGTCTTAGTCCACCGAAATCATTAAGTCAACTCTGGGCTGAGGTCTGGATCGGAGTTTGTGTCAGAATGCTTGCCGAGTACCAGTGCTAGTCTTATATAATTTTTTTTTTCTCATTTTCAGTAAATAGGGTAATGTGCATAAATACAGATGAAAGGGGTTGTTGTTGTTGTTGTTGTGTGTGTGTGTGTGTGTGCATGTGTGTGTGTGTGTGTGTGTGTGTGTGCATGTGCCTGATTGTGTTATTTCCACCACATTATTACATTATCTAACCACCTGACAAAATTCCACCTCAACACACAAAGTTACCCAGTCCAGTATTCCTTTAAGACAAATAGAGTTAACTTCCTGGGATTTCCCAGGGGGCCTAGTTCACCTCCTCCTCATTTCTACATGTGCACTCAGAACCGACAGGTTTTCTTTTTTTTCTCCAAGGCTCTTATTAACCTATTATTGTACCTGTTAATCTCTACACAAAGATTACATTACACTGAAAGACCACAAATAACTGCAAACATTACCCATGTCAAATTTCTTTGAGATGCTGCGAGTGTTCTGATAATTTCTGATTACACAATTTGTGTGCAAACAGGCAAGAAACTGAAGAACAACTATGACATAGCCAGGAGCAAGGGAGATCAGCCATTAGCTGTAAGAGGAGCAGTTCACAGTAATACAACACTATGGGGCCAGTACCACCACTTAAACCTGAGAAATATGGTCAAAGACCAGCTAACTTACAACATGTCATCAGAGGGCACAAAATTCCCCAAATATAACAAATAAGGGAACTAAAACAATGGCAAAACATTCAATCTTTAATTTGGAAGCCACGTAATCCCAGGGTAGAGGAAACCGACTTCATAGTACATGTCACTTCCAAAAACAGACACAATATTCAGAAAACTAAAATAAAAGAAATAGATTAAAATAGAAAACTAAGATAGATAAAAATAGAAAAAGGAACATATCTCTACACAGTAGACAGTTATGACTACTACAGATCATGACACACATTACAGATCACAAACCGTAACCGAGGACAACAGCGAAGATGACACTTACTGAGTCAGAGCTTCCTCGGTAGGAGTCCAGGCTGTTGTACGTGCAGGAGGATTTCCACAGCACCTCCTCATCTGTCAAGTGTCCGTCGTTGGTGCTTCCCCCGTCCCCGCAGCTCCCATGAGCTTCCTCAAACTCCTCCTGGTCGTAGTCCGACTCTGTGTCAGGCAGCATGCTAAAGGTTGTCTCCTCCAGAGGAGGGACGGTTTCCGGAACAGTCTGTTTGGGGCTCTTATCGACTACTCCATAGTCTCCTTTGGCTACAACCGCATGGGGCAGTGGAGGTGGAGTAGGTGGGGGTGGAGGGAGGGTTTCCGAGAGTCTTTTTTGCTTGAGGGAGGTGGTAGCCGTCAGGTGCTCTGGAGAGGAGGTTGACACCACCCCCTCGGCGAAAGCGGGCGGGGGAGGGGGTAGGCTGGAGAAGATGTCCTGATCCAGAGGAACGGCCGCGGGGGCCGGA